>NC_083722.1:130509262-130602285 GCF_028564815.1 Eubalaena glacialis | reverse complement strand
GGTATTCCATAGGTCTTTGGGGATGATATATTTTATATGTATTAGTATATGTTTGTTAACCCCAATATCCTAATTTGTCCATTCCTCACACCTTTTCTTTGGCTTAACCATAAGTTTGTCTTCTCCATCTGAGATTGTCTTTCCCTATGGAAATATGTTCATTTTTATGAATTTTCAGATAACATAAGTGATATCGTAGAACATTTGTCTTTCGCAATCTGACTTACTTCACGTTGTGTGATTATCTCTAGGCTCATCCGTGGTGCTGCATATGCCATTCTTTTATTTTTTTTCGTGGCTAATATTCCATTCTGTACATATACCACTTCTTCTTTGTCCATTCATCTGTTTATGGAGCTTTTTTTTGCTTCCATGTCTTGGCTCTTTCAATATTGCTGCAGTGCACATTTGCCTGCCTCTGTCTTTCCGATTCTGGTGGTCTTAGGTTATAGGCCCAGAAGGTGCCCTGCCGCATCATACGGTAGCTCAATTTTTACCTTTTAAAGCAGCTGCATTCAGTTTTCATTAGTGCTGTTAGCACTTTACACCCCATCAGCAGCTAGAAGGTACACAGTTCCCTAAAACCTCTTCAGCATTTATAGTTTGTAGACTTTTTGCTGATGGTCATTTGACTGGTGTGAGCTGAAACCTTTGTGGACGTGGGATTTGCATGCAGCTAATAATTCCTTATACTGAACTATAGGCATGTCTTTTTTTTTCTTTTCCTTTTTTTTTAAAGAGTGAGTACAACTTCCCTCTCATATTGACTTCTTGAAAACTTTGTCATGTGTTGAAATTTCTTGCCTATTCCCTACCCCAGGACATTTTTTGAGGGCAGGTATCATTTACAGCCCCGCAGTCCTCGTGACTATTAAGCGACCATTAGCACTGTGTTTAAAGCTGCTGTTGTGGGAAACAGCCACAAGGCGGCAGCATTATTACGTTCTCAACTCTTGTTACTAGGGCAACAGAGTCTTCCTGGACGTCGTGTTCCTCGGTTGTAAATTAGAGTGGAATGTGCTGGGACAAGCCCCCAGAAGTTTATGTCTCCTTACTTATGTTCGTTTTTTAAATTTAATTTATCTTTCTTATCGGAGGAAATTTGATTAGAGTGTTGTGATTGTCTGGCTGTACAGAATCTGGTCAATGATTCATACATATGTCTGTTCATCTTCGGATCCTGTTACCATGTACGTTATTACAGAATGTTGAGTAGACCTCCCTTGGTATTTGGTAGGTGTTTTGTCATGATATATTTTATATGTATTGGTGATTATATAATTCATATAGTTTATATGTTATATGTTTATATACATTTAACATACATTAGTATATGTATGCTACCCCCATAATCCTAATTTATCCATCCTCCCACCTTTCATTTTGGTTAACCATTAGTTTGTTTTATCAGTCTGTGAGTGTGTTTTTCTGTGGAAATATGTTCATTGGGAGCAATCTTAGGATGGATAACACGTATAAATGATATCATAGGATATTTGTCATTCCTTTTTGACTTACTTAACGTACTATGATTATTTCTAGGCTCATGTGTAGTCCTGAAAACGGCATTGTTCATTTTTTTCCCGAGGCTACTATTCCATTCGGTACGTACACCACTTCTTCTTTGTCCATTTATCTGTTGATGGACATTTTGTTTGCTTGCATGGCTTGGCTATTGTAAATATTGCTGCAGTGCATGTTTGCCTGTCTGTGCCTTTCCCATTCTGGTCTTCTTAGGGTATAGGCCCATTAGGGGATCGGCCGCATGATATGGTAGCTCAATTTTTACCTTTTAAACGCAGCTCCGTTCTGTTCTCATGATTAGCTGTTACCAGTTTACATCCAACCAACAGCATAGTGGGTATGCATTTCTCCCCCAACCCGTCAGCATGCATTGTTTGTAGACTTTGTACGGATGGCATTTTGAATATTGGGTGGTGAAATCTTTTTGTAGTTTGGATTTGCATCCAACCAATAATTCCTGATATTGAGCTTTTATCCATGTTCTTCTTTTTTTAAAACAACCGAGTGAGTAACACTTACCTCTTCAAATTGTTTTCTTGAAAAATTTTCCGTGTTGTGAACTTTCTTGGCCATTACCTACCCCAGGACATTTTTTGAGGACACGTGTCATTTACGGCCCTACAATTACTGTGAATCTCAAGTGACCCTTAGCCCTGTGTTTAAAGCTGCTGTTGTGGGAAACGGCCACAAGGCGGCAGCATTTCTCCATTCCCAAGTCTGGTTACTAGGGCAGCAGAGCCTTCCTGAAAGTTGTGTTCCTAGGTTGTAAATTAGAATGGGATGTGCCAGGGAAAACCCCAATAACTTTATGTCTCATTAATTGTTGTTCGTGGTTTTAATTTTTTAAATTGGGGTAATGAGCAGAATAGTGTTTGTTCTGGGTGTGCACAATCAGGTTCAATTGAACATTATATATATCTACTCATGTACAGATCCTCTTCCCATGTAAATTACTATTATTTTTTTAAATAAATTTATTTTATTTATTTATTTATTTTTGGCTGAGTTGGATCTTCGTTGCTGCATGTGGGCTTTCTCCAGTTGCGGTGAGCGGGGGCTACTCTCCGTTGCGGTGCACCGGCTTCTCACTGCAGTGGCTTCTCTTGTTGCGGAGCACGGGCTCTAGGCGTGTGGGCTTCAGTAGTTGTGGTGCATGGGCTCAGTAGTTATGGCTCATGGGCTCCAGAGCGTAGGCTCATTAGTTGTGGTGCACGGGCTTAGTTGCTCTGCTGCATGTGGGACCTTCCCGAACCAGGGATCGAACCTGTGTCCCCTGCATTGGCAGGTGGATTCTTAACCACGGTGCCACCAGGCAAGCCCCCGTGTAAATTATTACAGAGCGTTCAGTAGACCTCCCTTGGTATATGGTCGGTCTTTTTGATACGTGTGTTTAATATGTATTTGTATACGTACGGTAACCCTAATCTTAATGTGTCCATTCCTCCCACCTTTCCTTTTAGATAACCATAGTTTGTTTTCTAAGTCTGTGAGAGTCTTTCTCTGTGGAAATATGTTCATACGTGTCAGTTGTTAGGTAACAGCTAGGAGTGATATCACAGGTTATTTGTCGGCTGCTTTCCGACTTACCTCATGTTCTGTGATTATCTCTAGGCTCATCTATGGTGCTGCAAAGAGCAGTGTTTCATCCTTTTCCATGGCGAATATTGCATTGTGTAGATGGACCACTTCTTCTTTGTGCATTCATCTGTGGATGGACATTTTGGTTACTTCCAAGTCTTGGCAATGCTAAATATTGATGCAGTGCAGGATTGCCAGCCTGTGTCTTTTGGATTCTGGTCTTCTCAGGGATTAGGCCCAGCAGTGGGCCTACTAGATCATATGGTGGTTCAAATTTTTCCCTTTCAACGCACCTCCATTCTGTTCTCACTACTGGCTGTTACCAGTTTACATGCCACCAGCAACTAGAGGGTACACAGTTCTCTAAAACCCCTTCAGAATTTATTGTTTGTAGACTTTTTACTGATGGCATTTTGAGTGTTGGGTGGTGATACCTTCTTGTAGGTTGGATTTGCATGCGTCTAATAATTCCCTATATTGAGCTTTCATCTACGTTTTTTTTTAAAGTAAAACAGAGAAACTCACCTCTTCAAATTGTTTCCTTGAAAAATTTGCCATGTTCCCTGAATTCCTGTGGCCATTACCTGCACCAGGACATTTTTTGAGGGCAGGTGTCCTTTACAGCCCTGTAGTAATTGTGAATATCACATGACCATTAGTTCTGCATTTAAAGCTGCTGTTGCAGGAAACGGCCACAAGGGGGCAGCATTTCTATATTCCCAACTCTGGTTACTAGGGCAACACAGCCTTCCTGGAAGTCCTGTTTGTAGGTTGTAAAGTAGAGTGGAATGTGCCAGGACAAACCCCCAGAAACTATGTCTACTTATTTGTTGTTGATATTCTCAGTTTAATTTTCATTTTTCTCAGAGCAAATTTGATTGCAATGTTGTGTTTGTTCTAGGTGTACAGAATGTCTTTCATTGATTCATATATCTTTTCATGTTTGGATCCTGTTCCGTAGAGATTATTACAGAATGTTGTGTAGACCTCTCTTGGTATTCGGTATGTCTGATGATTATATATTTTATAAGTATTAGCATATGTCTGTTAAACCCAATATCCTCCGTTATACATTCCTCACACCTTTCCGTTTGGTTAAGCACAAGCTTGTTTTCTGAACACGTGAGTGTCCTTCTCTGTGGAAATAGGTTCATTCCTATCAATTTTTACATAAGACCTATACGTGATATCATAGGATATGTGTCTCTCGCTTTCTGACTTACTTCAAGTTGTGTGATTGTCTGTAGCCTCGTCTATGGTGCTGCAAACGGCATTGTTTCATTCTTTTCTGTGTCTAATATTGCATTGTGTACATGGACCACTTTTTCATCCATTCATCTGATGATGGACATTTTTGTTGCTTCCATGTCTTGGCTATTGTAAATACTGCTGCAATACACGATGTTCCATCCTGTGTCTTTTTGATTCTGGCTTTCACAGGTGACAGGCCCAATAGCGGGCCTTCCGGATCATATGGGGACTCAATTTTTACCTTTCAACGCACTGCCATTCTGTTCCTATTATTGGCGGTGACCAGTTTACATCCCACTTAGACCGAGAGGTTACGCTATTCTCCACAACTTCTTCAACATCTATTGTTTGTTGACGTTTTGCTGATGGTCATTCTGACTGGTGTGAGGTGATACGTTTGTGTAGATTGGATTTGCATGCGTCTAATAATTCCTGATGTTTTGCGTGGATCAATGTCCTTTTCATTTTTTTTTAAGATTCAGCTAAACTTACAACTTCAAATTTCCTTCTTGAAAAATTTGCCGCGTTTGGATTTTTTTGGCCATTCCCTACCCCAGGACAGTTTTTGAGGGCATGAGTCATTTACAGCCCTGCAGTCCTTGTGAATATCAGTGACCATTAGCAGTGGATTTAAAGCTGCTGTTTGAGGAAACGGCCTTAAGGTGGCAGCATTTCTACGTTGCCAACTCTGCTTGCTAGGGAAACAGAACCTTGCTGCAAGTTGTGCTTTTAGGTTGCAGATTAGAGTGGAATGTGTCAGGACAAACCCCCATAAGTTTTAGCCTCCTTAATTCTTGTTTGTGTCTTTAAGTTTTCATTTTTATCAGAGCAAATTGGATTTTAAAATGTCTTTTGTTCTAGCTGCACAGAATCTTGTTCATGTACACATATACATATATCTATTGATCTTTGTGTCCTTTTCCATGTAGGTTATTGTAGAGTGTTGAATAGACCACTCTTGGTATTCCATAGGTCTTTGGGGATGATATATTTTATATGTATTAGTATATGTTTGTTAACCCCAATATCCTAATTTGTCCATTCCTCACACCTTTTCTTTGGCTTAACCATAAGTTTGTCTTCTCCATCTGAGATTGTCTTTCCCTATGGAAATATGTTCATTTTTATGAATTTTCAGATAACATAAGTGATATCGTAGAACATTTGTCTTTCGCAATCTGACTTACTTCACGTTGTGTGATTATCTCTAGGCTCATCCGTGGTGCTGCATATGCCATTCTTTTATTTTTTTTCGTGGCTAATATTCCATTCTGTACATATACCACTTCTTCTTTGTCCATTCATCTGTTTATGGAGCTTTTTTTTGCTTCCATGTCTTGGCTCTTTCAATATTGCTGCAGTGCACATTTGCCTGCCTCTGTCTTTCCGATTCTGGTGGTCTTAGGTTATAGGCCCAGAAGGTGCCCTGCCGCATCATACGGTAGCTCAATTTTTACCTTTTAAAGCAGTTGCATTCAGTTTTCATTAGTGCTGTTAGCACTTTACACCCCATCAGCAGCTAGAAGGTACACAGTTCCCTAAAACCTCTTCAGCATTTATAGTTTGTAGACTTTTTGCTGATGGTCATTTGACTGGTGTGAGCTGAAACCTTTGTGGACGTGGGATTTGCATGCAGCTAATAATTCCTTATACTGAGCTATAGGCATGTCTTTTTTTTTCTTTTCCTTTTTTTTTAAAGAGTGAGTACAACTTCCCTCTCATATTGACTTCTTGAAAACTTTGTCATGTGTTGAAATTTCTTGCCTATTCCCTACCCCAGGACATTTTTTGAGGGCAGGTATCATTTACAGCCCCGCAGTCCTCGTGACTATTAAGCGACCATTAGCACTGTGTTTAAAGCTGCTGTTGTGGGAAACAGCCACAAGGCGGCAGCATTATTACGTTCTCAACTCTTGTTACTAGGGCAACAGAGTCTTCCTGGACGTCGTGTTCCTCGGTTGTAAATTAGAGTGGAATGTGCTGGGACAAGCCCCCAGAAGTTTATGTCTCCTTACTTATGTTCGTTTTTTAAATTTAATTTATCTTTCTTATCGGAGGAAATTTGATTAGAGTGTTGTGATTGTCTGGCTGTACAGAATCTGGTCAATGATTCATACATATGTCTGTTCATCTTCGGATCCTGTTACCATGTACGTTATTACAGAATGTTGAGTAGACCTCCCTTGGTATTTGGTAGGTGTTTTGTCATGATATATTTTATATGTATTGGTGATTATATAATTCATATAGTTTATATGTTATATGTTTATATACATTTAACATACATTAGTATATGTATGCTACCCCCATAATCCTAATTTATCCATCCTCCCACCTTTCATTTTGGTTAACCATTAGTTTGTTTTATAAGTCTGTGAGTGTGTTTTTCTGTGGAAATATGTTCATTGGGAGCAATCTTAGGATGGATAACACGTATAAATGATATCATAGGATATTTGTCATTCCTTTTTGACTTACTTAACGTACTATGATTATTTCTAGGCTCATGTGTAGTCCTGAAAACGGCATTGTTCATTTTTTTCCCGAGGCTACTATTCCATTCGGTACGTACACCACTTCTTCTTTGTCCATTTATCTGTTGATGGACATTTTGTTTGCTTGCATGGCTTGGCTATTGTAAATATTGCTGCAGTGCATGTTTGCCTGTCTGTGCCTTTCCCATTCTGGTCTTCTTAGGGTATAGGCCCATTAGGGGATCGGCCGCATGATACGGTAGCTCAATTTTTACCTTTTAAACGCAGCTCCGTTCTGTTCTCATGATTAGCTGTTACCAGTTTACATCCAACCAACAGCATAGTGGGTATGCATTTCTCCCCCAACCCGTCAGCATGCATTGTTTGTAGACTTTTTACGGATGGCATTTTGAATATTGGGTGGTGAAATCTTTTTGTAGTTTGGATTTGCATCCAACCAATAATTCCTGATATTGAGCTTTTATCCATGTTCTTCTTTTTTTAAAACAACCGAGTGAGTAACACTTACCTCTTCAAATTGTTTTCTTGAAAAATTTTCCGTGTTGTGAACTTTCTTGGCCATTACCTACCCCAGGACATTTTTTGAGGACACGTGTCATTTACGGCCCTACAATTACTGTGAATCTCAAGTGACCCTTAGCCCTGTGTTTAAAGCTGCTGTTGTGGGAAACGGCCACAAGGCGGCAGCATTTCTCCATTCCCAAGTCTGGTTACTAGGGCAGCAGAGCCTTCCTGAAAGTTGTGTTCCTAGGTTGTAAATTAGAATGGGATGTGCCAGGGAAAACCCCAATAACTTTATGTCTCATTAATTGTTGTTCGTGGTTTTAATTTTTTAAATTGGGGTAATGAGCAGAATAGTGTTTGTTCTGGGTGTGCACAATCAGGTTCAATTGAACATTATATATATCTACTCATGTACAGATCCTCTTCCCATGTAAATTACTATTATTTTTTTAAATAAATTTATTTTATTTATTTATTTATTTTTGGCTGAGTTGGATCTTCGTTGCTGCATGTGGGCTTTCTCCAGTTGCGGTGAGCGGGGGCTACTCTCCGTTGTGGTGCACCGGCTTCTCACTGCAGTGGCTTCTCTTGTTGCGGAGCACGGGCTCTAGGCGTGTGGGCTTCAGTAGTTGTGGTGCATGGGCTCAGTAGTTATGGCTCATGGGCTCCAGAGCGTAGGCTCATTAGTTGTGGTGCACGGGCTTAGTTGCTCTGCTGCATGTGGGACCTTCCCGAACCAGGGATCGAACCTGTGTCCCCTGCATTGGCAGGTGGATTCTTAACCACGGTGCCACCAGGCAAGCCCCCGTGTAAATTATTACAGAGCGTTCAGTAGACCTCCCTTGGTATATGGTCGGTCTTTTTGATACGTGTGTTTAATATGTATTTGTATACGTACGGTAACCCTAATCTTAATGTATCCATTCCTCCCACCTTTCCTTTTAGATAACCATAGTTTGTTTTCTAAGTCTGTGAGAGTCTTTCTCTGTGGAAATATGTTCATACGTGTCAGTTGTTAGGTAACAGCTAGGAGTGGTATCACAGGTTATTTGTCGGCTGCTTTCCGACTTACCTCATGTTCTGTGATTATCTCTAGGCTCATCTATGGTGCTGCAAAGAGCAGTGTTTCATCCTTTTCCATGGCGAATATTGCATTGTGTAGATGGACCACTTCTTCTTTGTGCATTCATCTGTGGATGGACATTTTGGTTACTTCCAAGTCTTGGCAATGCTAAATATTGATGCAGTGCAGGATTGCCAGCCTGTGTCTTTTGGATTCTGGTCTTCTCAGGGATTAGGCCCAGCAGTGGGCCTACTAGATCATATGGTGGTTCAAATTTTTCCCTTTCAACGCACCTCCATTCTGTTCTCACTACTGGCTGTTACCAGTTTACATGCCACCAGCAACTAGAGGGTACACAGTTCTCTAAAACCCCTTCAGAATTTATTGTTTGTAGACTTTTTACTGATGGCATTTTGAGTGTTGGGTGGTGATACCTTCTTGTAGGTTGGATTTGCATGCGTCTAATAATTCCCGATATTGAGCTTTCATCTACGTTTTTTTTTTAAGTAAAACAGAGAAACTCACCTCTTCAAATTGTTTCCTTGAAAAATTTGCCATGTTCCCTGAATTCCTGTGGCCATTACCTGCACCAGGACATTTTTTGAGGGCAAGTGTCCTTTACAGCCCTGTAGTAATTGTGAATATCACATGACCATTAGTTCTGCATTTAAAGCTGCTGTTGCAGGAAACGGCCACAAGGGGGCAGCATTTCTATATTCCCAACTCTGGTTACTAGGGCAACACAGCCTTCCTGGAAGTCCTGTTTGTAGGTTGTAAAGTAGAGTGGAATGTGCCAGGACAAACCCCCAGAAACTATGTCTACTTATTTGTTGTTGATCTTCTCAGTTTAATTTTCATTTTTCTCAGAGCAAATTTGATTGCAATGTTGTGTTTGTTCTAGGTGTACAGAATGTCTTTCATTGATTCATATATCTTTTCATGTTTGGATCCTGTTCCGTAGAGATTATTACAGAATGTTGTGTAGACCTCTCTTGGTATTCGGTATGTCTGATGATTATATATTTTATAAGTATTAGCATATGTCTGTTAAACCCAATATCCTCCGTTATACATTCCTCACACCTTTCCGTTTGGTTAAGCACAAGCTTGTTTTCTGAACACGTGAGTGTCCTTCTCTGTGGAAATAGGTTCATTCCTATCAATTTTTAGATAAGACCTATACGTGATATCATAGGATACGTGTCTCTCGCTTTCTGACTTACTTCAAGTTGTGTGATTGTCTGTAGCCTCGTCTATGGTGCTGCAAACGGCATTGTTTCATTCTTTTCTGTGTCTAATATTGCATTGTGTACATGGACCACTTTTTCGTCCATTCATCTGATGATGGACATTTTTGTTGCTTCCATGTCTTGGCTATTGTAAATACTGCTGCAATACACGATGTTCCATCCTGTGTCTTTTTGATTCTGGCTTTCACAGGTGACAGGCCCAATAGTGGGCCTTCCGGATCATATGGGGACTCAATTTTTACCTTTCAACGCACTGCCATTCTGTTCCTATTATTGGCGGTGACCAGTTTACATCCCACTTAGACCGAGAGGTTACGCTATTCTCCACAACTTCTTCAACATCTATTGTTTGTTGACGTTTTGCTGATGGTCATTCTGACTGGTGTGAGGTGATACGTTTTTGTAGATTGGATTTGCATGCGTCTAATAATTCCTGATGTTTTGCGTGGATCAATGTCCTTTTCATTTTTTTTTAAGATTCAGCTAAACTTACAACTTCAAATTTCCTTCTTGAAAAATTTGCCGCGTTTGGATTTTTTTGGCCATTCCCTACCCCAGGACAGTTTTTGAGGGCATGAGTCATTTACAGCCCTGCAGTCCTTGTGAATATTAGTGACCATTAGCAGTGGATTTAAAGCTGCTGTTTGAGGAAACGGCCTTAAGGTGGCAGCATTTCTACGTTGCCAACTCTGCTTGCTAGGGAAACAGAACCTTGCTGCAAGTTGTGCTTTTAGGTTGCAGATTAGAGTGGAATGTGTCAGGACAAACCCCCATAAGTTTTAGCCTCCTTAATTCTTGTTTGTGTCTTTAAGTTTTCATTTTTATCAGAGCAAATTGGATTTTAAAATGTCTTTTGTTCTAGCTTCACAGAATCTTGTTCATGTACACATATACATATATCTATTGATCTTTGTGTCCTTTTCCATGTAGGTTATTGTAGAGTGTTGAATAGACCACTCTTGGTATTCCATAGGTCTTTGGGGATGATATATTTTATATGTATTAGTATATGTTTGTTAACCCCAATATCCTAATTTGTCCATTCCTCACACCTTTTCTTTGGCTTAACCATAAGTTTGTCTTCTCCATCTGAGATCGTCTTTCCCTATGGAAATATGTTCATTTTTATGAATTTTCAGATAACATAAGTGATATCGTAGAACATTTGTCTTTCGCAATCTGACTTACTTCACGTTGTGTGATTATCTCTAGGCTCATCCGTGGTGCTGCATATGCCATTCTTTTATTTTTTTTCGTGGCTAATATTCCATTCTGTACATATACCACTTCTTCTTTGTCCATTCATCTGTTTATGGAGCTTTTTTTTGCTTCCATGTCTTGGCTCTTTCAATATTGCTGCAGTGCACATTTGCCTGCCTCTGTCTTTCCGATTCTGGTGGTCTTAGGTTATAGGCCCAGAAGGTGCCCTGCCGCATCATACGGTAGCTCAATTTTTACCTTTTAAAGCAGCTGCATTCAGTTTTCATTAGTGCTGTTAGCACTTTACACCCCATCAGCAGCTAGAAGGTACACAGTTCCCTAAAACCTCTTCAGCATTTATAGTTTGTAGACTTTTTGCTGATGGTCATTTGACTGGTGTGAGCTGAAACCTTTGTGGACGTGGGATTTGCATGCAGCTAATAATTCCTTATACTGAGCTATAGGCATGTCTTTTTTTTTCTTTTCCTTTTTTTTAAAGAGTGAGTACAACTTCCCTCTCATATTGACTTCTTGAAAACTTTGTCATGTGTTGAAATTTCTTGCCTATTCCCTACCCCAGGACATTTTTTGAGGGCAGGTATCATTTACAGCCCCGCAGTCCTCGTGACTATTAAGCGACCATTAGCACTGTGTTTAAAGCTGCTGTTGTGGGAAACAGCCACAAGGCGGCAGCATTATTACGTTCTCAACTCTTGTTACTAGGGCAACAGAGTCTTCCTGGACGTCGTGTTCCTCGGTTGTAAATTAGAGTGGAATGTGCTGGGACAAGCCCCCAGAAGTTTATGTCTCCTTACTTATGTTCGTTTTTTAAATTTAATTTATATTTCTTATCGGAGGAAATTTGATTAGAGTGTTGTGATTGTCTGGCTGTACAGAATCTGGTCAATGATTCATACATATGTCTGTTCATCTTCGGATCCTGTTACCATGTACGTTATTACAGAATGTTGAGTAGACCTCCCTTGGTATTTGGTAGGTGTTTTGTCATGATATATTTTATATGTATTGGTGATTATATAATTCATATAGTTTATATGTTATATGTTTATATACATTTAACATACATTAGTATATGTATGCTACCCCCATAATCCTAATTTATCCATCCTCCCACCTTTCATTTTGGTTAACCATTAGTTTGTTTTATAAGTCTGTGAGTGTGTTTTTCTGTGGAAATATGTTCATTGGGAGCAATCTTAGGATGGATAACACGTATAAATGATATCATAGGATATTTGTCATTCCTTTTTGACTTACTTAACGTACTATGATTATTTCTAGGCTCATGTGTAGTCCTGAAAACGGCATTGTTCATTTTTTTCCCGAGGCTACTATTCCATTCGGTACGTACACCACTTCTTCTTTGTCCATTTATCTGTTGATGGACATTTTGTTTGCTTGCATGGCTTGGCTATTGTAAATATTGCTGCAGTGCATGTTTGCCTGTCTGTGCCTTTCCCATTCTGGTCTTCTTAGGGTATAGGCCCATTAGGGGATCGGCCGCATGATATGGTAGCTCAATTTTTACCTTTTAAACGCAGCTCCGTTCTGTTCTCATGATTAGCTGTTACCAGTTTACATCCAACCAACAGCATAGTGGGTATGCATTTCTCCCCCAACCCGTCAGCATGCATTGTTTGTAGACTTTGTACGGATGGCATTTTGAATATTGGGTGGTGAAATCTTTCTGTAGTTTGGATTTGCATCCAACCAATAATTCCTGATATTGAGCTTTTATCCATGTTCTTCTTTTTTTAAAACAACCGAGTGAGTAACACTTACCTCTTCAAATTGTTTTCTTGAAAAATTTTCCGTGTTGTGAACTTTCTTGGCCATTACCTACCCCAGGACATTTTTTGAGGACACGTGTCATTTACGGCCCTACAATTACTGTGAATCTCAAGTGACCCTTAGCCCTGTGTTTAAAGCTGCTGTTGTGGGAAACGGCCACAAGGCGGCAGCATTTCTCCATTCCCAAGTCTGGTTACTAGGGCAGCAGAGCCTTCCTGAAAGTTGTGTTCCTAGGTTGTAAATTAGAATGGGATGTGCCAGGGAAAACCCCAATAACTTTATGTCTCATTAATTGTTGTTCGTGGTTTTAATTTTTTAAATTGGGGTAATGAGCAGAATAGTGTTTGTTCTGGGTGTGCACAATCAGGTTCAATTGAACATTATATATATCTACTCATGTACAGATCCTCTTCCCATGTAAATTACTATTATTTTTTTAAATAAATTTATTTTATTTATTTATTTATTTTTGGCTGAGTTGGATCTTCGTTGCTGCATGTGGGCTTTCTCCAGTTGCGGTGAGCGGGGGCTACTCTCCGTTGCGGTGCACCGGCTTCTCACTGCAGTGGCTTCTCTTGTTGCGGAGCACGGGCTCTAGGCGTGTGGGCTTCAGTAGTTGTGGTGCATGGGCTCAGTAGTTATGGCTCATGGGCTCCAGAGCGTAGGCTCATTAGTTGTGGTGCACGGGCTTAGTTGCTCTGCTGCATGTGGGACCTTCCCGAACCAGGGATCGAACCTGTGTCCCCTGCATTGGCAGGTGGATTCTTAACCACGGTGCCACCAGGCAAGCCCCCGTGTAAATTATTACAGAGCGTTCAGTAGACCTCCCTTGGTATATGGTCGGTCTTTTTGATACGTGTGTTTAATATGTATTTGTATACGTACGGTAACCCTAATCTTAATGTATCCATTCCTCCCACCTTTCCTTTTAGATAACCATAGTTTGTTTTCTAAGTCTGTGAGAGTCTTTCTCTGTGGAAATATGTTCATACGTGTCAGTTGTTAGGTAACAGCTAGGAGTGGTATCACAGGTTATTTGTCGGCTGCTTTCCGACTTACCTCATGTTCTGTGATTATCTCTAGGCTCATCTATGGTGCTGCAAAGAGCAGTGTTTCATCCTTTTCCATGGCGAATATTGCATTGTGTAGATGGACCACTTCTTCTTTGTGCATTCATCTGTGGATGGACATTTTGGTTACTTCCAAGTCTTGGCAATGCTAAATATTGATGCAGTGCAGGATTGCCAGCCTGTGTCTTTTGGATTCTGGTCTTCTCAGGGATTAGGCCCAGCAGTGGGCCTACTAGATCATATGGTGGTTCAAATTTTTCCCTTTCAACGCACCTCCATTCTGTTCTCACTACTGGCTGTTACCAGTTTACATGCCACCAGCAACTAGAGGGTACACAGTTCTCTAAAACCCCTTCAGAATTTATTGTTTGTAGACTTTTTACTGATGGCATTTTGAGTGTTGGGTGGTGATACCTTCTTGTAGGTTGGATTTGCATGCGTCTAATAATTCCCGATATTGAGCTTTCATCTACGTTTTTTTTTTAAGTAAAACAGAGAAACTCACCTCTTCAAATTGTTTCCTTGAAAAATTTGCCATGTTCCCTGAATTCCTGTGGCCATTACCTGCACCAGGACATTTTTTGAGGGCAAGTGTCCTTTACAGCCCTGTAGTAATTGTGAATATCACATGACCATTAGTTCTGCATTTAAAGCTGCTGTTGCAGGAAACGGCCACAAGGGGGCAGCATTTCTATATTCCCAACTCTGGTTACTAGGGCAACACAGCCTTCCTGGAAGTCCTGTTTGTAGGTTGTAAAGTAGAGTGGAATGTGCCAGGACAAACCCCCAGAAACTATGTCTACTTATTTGTTGTTGATCTTCTCAGTTTAATTTTCATTTTTCTCAGAGCAAATTTGATTGCAATGTTGTGTTTGTTCTAGGTGTACAGAATGTCTTTCATTGATTCATATATCTTTTCATGTTTGGATCCTGTTCCGTAGAGATTATTACAGAATGTTGTGTAGACCTCTCTTGGTATTCGGTATGTCTGATGATTATATATTTTATAAGTATTAGCATATGTCTGTTAAACCCAATATCCTCCGTTATACATTCCTCACACCTTTCCGTTTGGTTAAGCACAAGCTTGTTTTCTGAACACGTGAGTGTCCTTCTCTGTGGAAATAGGTTCATTCCTATCAATTTTTAGATAAGACCTATACGTGATATCATAGGATACGTGTCTCTCGCTTTCTGACTTACTTCAAGTTGTGTGATTGTCTGTAGCCTCGTCTATGGTGCTGCAAACGGCATTGTTTCATTCTTTTCTGTGTCTAATATTGCATTGTGTACATGGACCACTTTTTCGTCCATTCATCTGATGATGGACATTTTTGTTGCTTCCATGTCTTGGCTATTGTAAATACTGCTGCAATACACGATGTTCCATCCTGTGTCTTTTTGATTCTGGCTTTCACAGGTGACAGGCCCAATAGTGGGCCTTCCGGATCATATGGGGACTCAATTTTTACCTTTCAACGCACTGCCATTCTGTTCCTATTATTGGCGGTGACCAGTTTACATCCCACTTAGACCGAGAGGTTACGCTATTCTCCACAACTTCTTCAACATCTATTGTTTGTTGACGTTTTGCTGATGGTCATTCTGACTGGTGTGAGGTGATACGTTTTTGTAGATTGGATTTGCATGCGTCTAATAATTCCTGATGTTTTGCGTGGATCAATGTCCTTTTCATTTTTTTTTAAGATTCAGCTAAACTTACAACTTCAAATTTCCTTCTTGAAAAATTTGCCGCGTTTGGATTTTTTTGGCCATTCCCTACCCCAGGACAGTTTTTGAGGGCATGAGTCATTTACAGCCCTGCAGTCCTTGTGAATATTAGTGACCATTAGCAGTGGATTTAAAGCTGCTGTTTGAGGAAACGGCCTTAAGGTGGCAGCATTTCTACGTTGCCAACTCTGCTTGCTAGGGAAACAGAACCTTGCTGCAAGTTGTGCTTTTAGGTTGCAGATTAGAGTGGAATGTGTCAGGACAAACCCCCATAAGTTTTAGCCTCCTTAATTCTTGTTTGTGTCTTTAAGTTTTCATTTTTATCAGAGCAAATTGGATTTTAAAATGTCTTTTGTTCTAGCTGCACAGAATCTTGTTCATGTACACATATACATATATCTATTGATCTTTGTGTCCTTTTCCATGTAGGTTATTGTAGAGTGTTGAATAGACCACTCTTGGTATTCCATAGGTCTTTGGGGATGATATATTTTATATGTATTAGTATATGTTTGTTAACCCCAATATCCTAATTTGTCCATTCCTCACACCTTTTCTTTGGCTTAACCATAAGTTTGTCTTCTCCATCTGAGATCGTCTTTCCCTATGGAAATATGTTCATTTTTATGAATTTTCAGATAACATAAGTGATATCGTAGAACATTTGTCTTTCGCAATCTGACTTACTTCACGTTGTGTGATTATCTCTAGGCTCATCCGTGGTGCTGCATATGCCATTCTTTTATTTTTTTTCGTGGCTAATATTCCATTCTGTACATATACCACTTCTTCTTTGTCCATTCATCTGTTTATGGAGCTTTTTTTTGCTTCCATGTCTTGGCTCTTTCAATATTGCTGCAGTGCACATTTGCCTGCCTCTGTCTTTCCGATTCTGGTGGTCTTAGGTTATAGGCCCAGAAGGTGCCCTGCCGCATCATACGGTAGCTCAATTTTTACCTTTTAAAGCAGCTGCATTCAGTTTTCATTAGTGCTGTTAGCACTTTACACCCCATCAGCAGCTAGAAGGTACACAGTTCCCTAAAACCTCTTCAGCATTTATAGTTTGTAGACTTTTTGCTGATGGTCATTTGACTGGTGTGAGCTGAAACCTTTGTGGACGTGGGATTTGCATGCAGCTAATAATTCCTTATACTGAGCTATAGGCATGTCTTTTTTTTTCTTTTCCTTTTTTTTTTAAGAGTGAGTACAACTTCCCTCTCATATTGACTTCTTGAAAACTTTGTCATGTGTTGAAATTTCTTGCCTATTCCCTACCCCAGGACATTTTTTGAGGGCAGGTATCATTTACAGCCCCGCAGTCCTCGTGACTATTAAGCGACCATTAGCACTGTGTTTAAAGCTGCTGTTGTGGGAAACAGCCACAAGGCGGCAGCATTATTACGTTCTCAACTCTTGTTACTAGGGCAACAGAGTCTTCCTGGACGTCGTGTTCCTCGGTTGTAAATTAGAGTGGAATGTGCTGGGACAAGCCCCCAGAAGTTTATGTCTCCTTACTTATGTTCGTTTTTTAAATTTAATTTATATTTCTTATCGGAGGAAATTTGATTAGAGTGTTGTGATTGTCTGGCTGTACAGAATCTGGTCAATGATTCATACATATGTCTGTTCATCTTCGGATCCTGTTACCATGTACGTTATTACAGAATGTTGAGTAGACCTCCCTTGGTATTTGGTAGGTGTTTTGTCATGATATATTTTATATGTATTGGTGATTATATAATTCATATAGTTTATATGTTATATGTTTATATACATTTAACATACATTAGTATATGTATGCTACCCCCATAATCCTAATTTATCCATCCTCCCACCTTTCATTTTGGTTAACCATTAGTTTGTTTTATAAGTCTGTGAGTGTGTTTTTCTGTGGAAATATGTTCATTGGGAGCAATCTTAGGATGGATAACACGTATAAATGATATCATAGGATATTTGTCATTCCTTTTTGACTTACTTAACGTACTATGATTATTTCTAGGCTCATGTGTAGTCCTGAAAACGGCATTGTTCATTTTTTTCCCGAGGCTACTATTCCATTCGGTACGTACACCACTTCTTCTTTGTCCATTTATCTGTTGATGGACATTTTGTTTGCTTGCATGGCTTGGCTATTGTAAATATTGCTGCAGTGCATGTTTGCCTGTCTGTGCCTTTCCCATTCTGGTCTTCTTAGGGTATAGGCCCATTAGGGGATCGGCCGCATGATATGGTAGCTCAATTTTTACCTTTTAAACGCAGCTCCGTTCTGTTCTCATGATTAGCTGTTACCAGTTTACATCCAACCAACAGCATAGTGGGTATGCATTTCTCCCCCAACCCGTCAGCATGCATTGTTTGTAGACTTTGTACGGATGGCATTTTGAATATTGGGTGGTGAAATCTTTCTGTAGTTTGGATTTGCATCCAACCAATAATTCCTGATATTGAGCTTTTATCCATGTTCTTCTTTTTTTAAAACAACCGAGTGAGTAACACTTACCTCTTCAAATTGTTTTCTTGAAAAATTTTCCGTGTTGTGAACTTTCTTGGCCATTACCTACCCCAGGACATTTTTTGAGGACACGTGTCATTTACGGCCCTACAATTACTGTGAATCTCAAGTGACCCTTAGCCCTGTGTTTAAAGCTGCTGTTGTGGGAAACGGCCACAAGGCGGCAGCATTTCTCCATTCCCAAGTCTGGTTACTAGGGCAGCAGAGCCTTCCTGAAAGTTGTGTTCCTAGGTTGTAAATTAGAATGGGATGTGCCAGGGAAAACCCCAATAACTTTATGTCTCATTAATTGTTGTTCGTGGTTTTAATTTTTTAAATTGGGGTAATGAGCAGAATAGTGTTTGTTCTGGGTGTGCACAATCAGGTTCAATTGAACATTATATATATCTACTCATGTACAGATCCTCTTCCCATGTAAATTACTATTATTTTTTTAAATAAATTTATTTTATTTATTTATTTATTTTTGGCTGAGTTGGATCTTCGTTGCTGCATGTGGGCTTTCTCCAGTTGCGGTGAGCGGGGGCTACTCTCCGTTGCGGTGCACCGGCTTCTCACTGCAGTGGCTTCTCTTGTTGCGGAGCACGGGCTCTAGGCGTGTGGGCTTCAGTAGTTGTGGTGCATGGGCTCAGTAGTTATGGCTCATGGGCTCCAGAGCGTAGGCTCATTAGTTGTGGTGCACGGGCTTAGTTGCTCTGCTGCATGTGGGACCTTCCCGAACCAGGGATCGAACCTGTGTCCCCTGCATTGGCAGGTGGATTCTTAACCACGGTGCCACCAGGCAAGCCCCCGTGTAAATTATTACAGAGCGTTCAGTAGACCTCCCTTGGTATATGGTCGGTCTTTTTGATACGTGTGTTTAATATGTATTTGTATACGTACGGTAACCCTAATCTTAATGTATCCATTCCTCCCACCTTTCCTTTTAGATAACCATAGTTTGTTTTCTAAGTCTGTGAGAGTCTTTCTCTGTGGAAATATGTTCATACGTGTCAGTTGTTAGGTAACAGCTAGGAGTGGTATCACAGGTTATTTGTCGGCTGCTTTCCGACTTACCTCATGTTCTGTGATTATCTCTAGGCTCATCTATGGTGCTGCAAAGAGCAGTGTTTCATCCTTTTCCATGGCGAATATTGCATTGTGTAGATGGACCACTTCTTCTTTGTGCATTCATCTGTGGATGGACATTTTGGTTACTTCCAAGTCTTGGCAATGCTAAATATTGATGCAGTGCAGGATTGCCAGCCTGTGTCTTTTGGATTCTGGTCTTCTCAGGGATTAGGCCCAGCAGTGGGCCTACTAGATCATATGGTGGTTCAAATTTTTCCCTTTCAACGCACCTCCATTCTGTTCTCACTACTGGCTGTTACCAGTTTACATGCCACCAGCAACTAGAGGGTACACAGTTCTCTAAAACCCCTTCAGAATTTATTGTTTGTAGACTTTTTACTGATGGCATTTTGAGTGTTGGGTGGTGATACCTTCTTGTAGGTTGGATTTGCATGCGTCTAATAATTCCCGATATTGAGCTTTCATCTACGTTTTTTTTTTAAGTAAAACAGAGAAACTCACCTCTTCAAATTGTTTCCTTGAAAAATTTGCCATGTTCCCTGAATTCCTGTGGCCATTACCTGCACCAGGACATTTTTTGAGGGCAAGTGTCCTTTACAGCCCTGTAGTAATTGTGAATATCACATGACCATTAGTTCTGCATTTAAAGCTGCTGTTGCAGGAAACGGCCACAAGGGGGCAGCATTTCTATATTCCCAACTCTGGTTACTAGGGCAACACAGCCTTCCTGGAAGTCCTGTTTGTAGGTTGTAAAGTAGAGTGGAATGTGCCAGGACAAACCCCCAGAAACTATGTCTACTTATTTGTTGTTGATCTTCTCAGTTTAATTTTCATTTTTCTCAGAGCAAATTTGATTGCAATGTTGTGTTTGTTCTAGGTGCACAGAATGTCTTTCATTGATTCATATATCTTTTCATGTTTGGATCCTGTTCCGTAGAGATTATTACAGAATGTTGTGTAGACCTCTCTTGGTATTCGGTATGTCTGATGATTATATATTTTATAAGTATTAGCATATGTCTGTTAAACCCAATATCCTCCGTTATACATTCCTCACACCTTTCCGTTTGGTTAAGCACAAGCTTGTTTTCTGAACACGTGAGTGTCCTTCTCTGTGGAAATAGGTTCATTCCTATCAATTTTTAGATAAGACCTATACGTGATATCATAGGATACGTGTCTCTCGCTTTCTGACTTACTTCAAGTTGTGTGATTGTCTGTAGCCTCGTCTATGGTGCTGCAAACGGCATTGTTTCATTCTTTTCTGTGTCTAATATTGCATTGTGTACATGGACCACTTTTTCGTCCATTCATCTGATGATGGACATTTTTGTTGCTTCCATGTCTTGGCTATTGTAAATACTGCTGCAATACACGATGTTCCATCCTGTGTCTTTTTGATTCTGGCTTTCACAGGTGACAGGCCCAATAGTGGGCCTTCCGGATCATATGGGGACTCAATTTTTACCTTTCAACGCACTGCCATTCTGTTCCTATTATTGGCGGTGACCAGTTTACATCCCACTTAGACCGAGAGGTTACGCTATTCTCCACAACTTCTTCAACATCTATTGTTTGTTGACGTTTTGCTGATGGTCATTCTGACTGGTGTGAGGTGATACGTTTTTGTAGATTGGATTTGCATGCGTCTAATAATTCCTGATGTTTTGCGTGGATCAATGTCCTTTTCATTTTTTTTTAAGATTCAGCTAAACTTACAACTTCAAATTTCCTTCTTGAAAAATTTGCCGCGTTTGGATTTTTTTGGCCATTCCCTACCCCAGGACAGTTTTTGAGGGCATGAGTCATTTACAGCCCTGCAGTCCTTGTGAATATTAGTGACCATTAGCAGTGGATTTAAAGCTGCTGTTTGAGGAAACGGCCTTAAGGTGGCAGCATTTCTACGTTGCCAACTCTGCTTGCTAGGGAAACAGAACCTTGCTGCAAGTTGTGCTTTTAGGTTGCAGATTAGAGTGGAATGTGTCAGGACAAACCCCCATAAGTTTTAGCCTCCTTAATTCTTGTTTGTGTCTTTAAGTTTTCATTTTTATCAGAGCAAATTGGATTTTAAAATGTCTTTTGTTCTAGCTGCACAGAATCTTGTTCATGTACACATATACATATATCTATTGATCTTTGTGTCCTTTTCCATGTAGGTTATTGTAGAGTGTTGAATAGACCACTCTTGGTATTCCATAGGTCTTTGGGGATGATATATTTTATATGTATTAGTATATGTTTGTTAACCCCAATATCCTAATTTGTCCATTCCTCACACCTTTTCTTTGGCTTAACCATAAGTTTGTCTTCTCCATCTGAGATCGTCTTTCCCTATGGAAATATGTTCATTTTTATGAATTTTCAGATAACATAAGTGATATCGTAGAACATTTGTCTTTCGCAATCTGACTTACTTCACGTTGTGTGATTATCTCTAGGCTCATCCGTGGTGCTGCATATGCCATTCTTTTATTTTTTTTCGTGGCTAATATTCCATTCTGTACATATACCACTTCTTCTTTGTCCATTCATCTGTTTATGGAGCTTTTTTTTGCTTCCATGTCTTGGCTCTTTCAATATTGCTGCAGTGCACATTTGCCTGCCTCTGTCTTTCCGATTCTGGTGGTCTTAGGTTATAGGCCCAGAAGGTGCCCTGCCGCATCATACGGTAGCTCAATTTTTACCTTTTAAAGCAGCTGCATTCAGTTTTCATTAGTGCTGTTAGCACTTTACACCCCATCAGCAGCTAGAAGGTACACAGTTCCCTAAAACCTCTTCAGCATTTATAGTTTGTAGACTTTTTGCTGATGGTCATTTGACTGGTGTGAGCTGAAACCTTTGTGGACGTGGGATTTGCATGCAGCTAATAATTCCTTATACTGAGCTATAGGCATGTCTTTTTTTTTCTTTTCCTTTTTTTTTTAAGAGTGAGTACAACTTCCCTCTCATATTGACTTCTTGAAAACTTTGTCATGTGTTGAAATTTCTTGCCTATTCCCTACCCCAGGACATTTTTTGAGGGCAGGTATCATTTACAGCCCCGCAGTCCTCGTGACTATTAAGCGACCATTAGCACTGTGTTTAAAGCTGCTGTTGTGGGAAACAGCCACAAGGCGGCAGCATTATTACGTTCTCAACTCTTGTTACTAGGGCAACAGAGTCTTCCTGGACGTCGTGTTCCTCGGTTGTAAATTAGAGTGGAATGTGCTGGGACAAGCCCCCAGAAGTTTATGTCTCCTTACTTATGTTCGTTTTTTAAATTTAATTTATATTTCTTATCGGAGGAAATTTGATTAGAGTGTTGTGATTGTCTGGCTGTACAGAATCTGGTCAATGATTCATACATATGTCTGTTCATCTTCGGATCCTGTTACCATGTACGTTATTACAGAATGTTGAGTAGACCTCCCTTGGTATTTGGTAGGTGTTTTGTCATGATATATTTTATATGTATTGGTGATTATATAATTCATATAGTTTATATGTTATATGTTTATATACATTTAACATACATTAGTATATGTATGCTACCCCCATAATCCTAATTTATCCATCCTCCCACCTTTCATTTTGGTTAACCATTAGTTTGTTTTATAAGTCTGTGAGTGTGTTTTTCTGTGGAAATATGTTCATTGGGAGCAATCTTAGGATGGATAACACGTATAAATGATATCATAGGATATTTGTCATTCCTTTTTGACTTACTTAACGTACTATGATTATTTCTAGGCTCATGTGTAGTCCTGAAAACGGCATTGTTCATTTTTTTCCCGAGGCTACTATTCCATTCGGTACGTACACCACTTCTTCTTTGTCCATTTATCTGTTGATGGACATTTTGTTTGCTTGCATGGCTTGGCTATTGTAAATATTGCTGCAGTGCATGTTTGCCTGTCTGTGCCTTTCCCATTCTGGTCTTCTTAGGGTATAGGCCCATTAGGGGATCGGCCGCATGATATGGTAGCTCAATTTTTACCTTTTAAACGCAGCTCCGTTCTGTTCTCATGATTAGCTGTTACCAGTTTACATCCAACCAACAGCATAGTGGGTATGCATTTCTCCCCCAACCCGTCAGCATGCATTGTTTGTAGACTTTGTACGGATGGCATTTTGAATATTGGGTGGTGAAATCTTTCTGTAGTTTGGATTTGCATCCAACCAATAATTCCTGATATTGAGCTTTTATCCATGTTCTTCTTTTTTTAAAACAACCGAGTGAGTAACACTTACCTCTTCAAATTGTTTTCTTGAAAAATTTTCCGTGTTGTGAACTTTCTTGGCCATTACCTACCCCAGGACATTTTTTGAGGACACGTGTCATTTACGGCCCTACAATTACTGTGAATCTCAAGTGACCCTTAGCCCTGTGTTTAAAGCTGCTGTTGTGGGAAACGGCCACAAGGCGGCAGCATTTCTCCATTCCCAAGTCTGGTTACTAGGGCAGCAGAGCCTTCCTGAAAGTTGTGTTCCTAGGTTGTAAATTAGAATGGGATGTGCCAGGGAAAACCCCAATAACTTTATGTCTCATTAATTGTTGTTCGTGGTTTTAATTTTTTAAATTGGGGTAATGAGCAGAATAGTGTTTGTTCTGGGTGTGCACAATCAGGTTCAATTGAACATTATATATATCTACTCATGTACAGATCCTCTTCCCATGTAAATTACTATTATTTTTTTAAATAAATTTATTTTATTTATTTATTTATTTTTGGCTGAGTTGGATCTTCGTTGCTGCATGTGGGCTTTCTCCAGTTGCGGTGAGCGGGGGCTACTCTCCGTTGCGGTGCACCGGCTTCTCACTGCAGTGGCTTCTCTTGTTGCGGAGCACGGGCTCTAGGCGTGTGGGCTTCAGTAGTTGTGGTGCATGGGCTCAGTAGTTATGGCTCATGGGCTCCAGAGCGTAGGCTCATTAGTTGTGGTGCACGGGCTTAGTTGCTCTGCTGCATGTGGGACCTTCCCGAACCAGGGATCGAACCTGTGTCCCCTGCATTGGCAGGTGGATTCTTAACCACGGTGCCACCAGGCAAGCCCCCGTGTAAATTTTTACAGAGCGTTCAGTAGACCTCCCTTGGTATATGGTCGGTCTTTTTGATACGTGTGTTTAATATGTATTTGTATACGTACGGTAACCCTAATCTTAATGTATCCATTCCTCCCACCTTTCCTTTTAGATAACCATAGTTTGTTTTCTAAGTCTGTGAGAGTCTTTCTCTGTGGAAATATGTTCATACGTGTCAGTTGTTAGGTAACAGCTAGGAGTGGTATCACAGGTTATTTGTCGGCTGCTTTCCGACTTACCTCATGTTCTGTGATTATCTCTAGGCTCATCTATGGTGCTGCAAAGAGCAGTGTTTCATCCTTTTCCATGGCGAATATTGCATTGTATAGATGGACCACTTCTTCTTTGTGCATTCATCTGTGGATGGACATTTTGGTTACTTCCAAGTCTTGGCAATGCTAAATATTGATGCAGTGCAGGATTGCCAGCCTGTGTCTTTTGGATTCTGGTCTTCTCAGGGATTAGGCCCAGCAGTGGGCCTACTAGATCATATGGTGGTTCAAATTTTTCCCTTTCAACGCACCTCCATTCTGTTCTCACTACTGGCTGTTACCAGTTTACATGCCACCAGCAACTAGAGGGTACACAGTTCTCTAAAACCCCTTCAGAATTTATTGTTTGTAGACTTTTTACTGATGGCATTTTGAGTGTTGGGTGGTGATACCTTCTTGTAGGTTGGATTTGCATGCGTCTAATAATTCCCGATATTGAGCTTTCATCTACGTTTTTTTTTTAAGTAAAACAGAGAAACTCACCTCTTCAAATTGTTTCCTTGAAAAATTTGCCATGTTCCCTGAATTCCTGTGGCCATTACCTGCACCAGGACATTTTTTGAGGGCAGGTGTCCTTTACAGCCCTGTAGTAATTGTGAATATCACATGACCATTAGTTCTGCATTTAAAGCTGCTGTTGCAGGAAACGGCCACAAGGGGGCAGCATTTCTATATTCCCAACTCTGGTTACTAGGGCAACACAGCCTTCCTGGAAGTCCTGTTTGTAGGTTGTAAAGTAGAGTGGAATGTGCCAGGACAAACCCCCAGAAACTATGTCTACTTATTTGTTGTTGATATTCTCAGTTTAATTTTCATTTTTCTCAGAGCAAATTTGATTGCAATGTTGTGTTTGTTCTAGGTGTACAGAATGTCTTTCATTGATTCATATATCTTTTCATGTTTGGATCCTGTTCCGTAGAGATTATTACAGAATGTTGTGTAGACCTCTCTTGGTATTCGGTATGTCTGATGATTATATATTTTATAAGTATTAGCATATGTCTGTTAAACCCAATATCCTCCGTTATACATTCCTCACACCTTTCCGTTTGGTTAAGCACAAGCTTGTTTTCTGAACACGTGAGTGTCCTTCTCTGTGGAAATAGGTTCATTCCTATCAATTTTTACATAAGACCTATACGTGATATCATAGGATATGTGTCTCTCGCTTTCTGACTTACTTCAAGTTGTGTGATTGTCTGTAGCCTCGTCTATGGTGCTGCAAACGGCATTGTTTCATTCTTTTCTGTGTCTAATATTGCATTGTGTACATGGACCACTTTTTCGTCCATTCATCTGATGATGGACATTTTTGTTGCTTCCATGTCTTGGCTATTGTAAATACTGCTGCAATACACGATGTTCCATCCTGTGTCTTTTTGATTCTGGCTTTCACAGGTGACAGGCCCAGTAGTGGGCCTTCCGGATCATATGGGGACTCAATTTTTACCTTTCAACGCACTGCCATTCTGTTCCTATTATTGGCGGTGACCAGTTTACATCCCACTTAGACCGAGAGGTTACGCTATTCTCCACAACTTCTTCAACATCTATTGTTTGTTGACGTTTTGCTGATGGTCATTCTGACTGGTGTGAGGTGATACGTTTGTGTAGATTGGATTTGCATGCGTCTAATAATTCCTGATGTTTTGCGTGGATCAATGTCCTTTTCATTTTTTTTTAAGATTCAGCTAAACTTACAACTTCAAATTTCCTTCTTGAAAAATTTGCCGCGTTTGGATTTTTTTGGCCATTCCCTACCCCAGGACAGTTTTTGAGGGCATGAGTCATTTACAGCCCTGCAGTCCTTGTGAATATCAGTGACCATTAGCAGTGGATTTAAAGCTGCTGTTTGAGGAAACGGCCTTAAGGTGGCAGCATTTCTACGTTGCCAACTCTGCTTGCTAGGGAAACAGAACCTTGCTGCAAGTTGTGCTTTTAGGTTGCAGATTAGAGTGGAATGTGTCAGGACAAACCCCCATAAGTTTTAGCCTCCTTAATTCTTGTTTGTGTCTTTAAGTTTTCAGTTTTATCAGAGCAAATTGGATTTTAAAATGTCTTTTGTTCTAGCTGCACAGAATCTTGTTCATGTACACATATACATATATCTATTGATCTTTGTGTCCTTTTCCATGTAGGTTATTGTAGAGTGTTGAATAGACCACTCTTGGTATTCCATAGGTCTTTGGGGATGATATATTTTATATGTATTAGTATATGTTTGTTAACCCCAATATCCTAATTTGTCCATTCCTCACACCTTTTCTTTGGCTTAACCATAAGTTTGTCTTCTCCATCTGAGATCGTCTTTCCCTATGGAAATATGTTCATTTTTATGAATTTTCAGATAACATAAGTGATATCGTAGAACATTTGTCTTTCGCAATCTGACTTACTTCACGTTGTGTGATTATCTCTAGGCTCATCCGTGGTGCTGCATATGCCATTCTTTTATTTTTTTTCGTGGCTAATATTCCATTCTGTACATATACCACTTCTCCTTTGTCCATTCATCTGTTTATGGAGCTTTTTTTTTGCTTCCATGTCTTGGCTCTTTCAATATTGCTGCAGTGCACATTTGCCTGCCTCTGTCTTTCCGATTCTGGTGGTCTTAGGTTATAGGCCCAGAAGGTGCCCTGCCGCATCATACGGTAGCTCAATTTTTACCTTTTAAAGCAGCTGCATTCAGTTTTCATTAGTGCTGTTAGCACTTTACACCCCATCAGCAGCTAGAAGGTACACAGTTCCCTAAAACCTCTTCAGCATTTATAGTTTGTAGACTTTTTGCTGATGGTCATTTGACTGGTGTGAGCTGAAACCTTTGTGGACGTGGGATTTGCATGCAGCTAATAATTCCTTATACTGAGCTATAGGCATGTCTTTTTTTTTCTTTTCCTTTTTTTTTAAAGAGTGAGTACAACTTCCCTCTCATATTGACTTCTTGAAAACTTTGTCATGTGTTGAAATTTCTTGCCTATTCCCTACCCCAGGACATTTTTTGAGGGCAGGTATCATTTACAGCCCCGCAGTCCTCGTGACTATTAAGCGACCATTAGCACTGTGTTTAAAGCTGCTGTTGTGGGAAACAGCCACAAGGTGGCAGCATTATTACGTTCTCAACTCTTGTTACTAGGGCAACAGAGTCTTCCTGGACGTCGTGTTCCTCGGTTGTAAATTAGAGTGGAATGTGCTGGGACAAGCCCCCAGAAGTTTATGTCTCCTTACTTATGTTCGTTTTTTAAATTTAATTTATATTTCTTATCGGAGGAAATTTGATTAGAGTGTTGTGATTGTCTG
The DNA here is from genome assembly GCF_028564815.1 of Eubalaena glacialis. Taxonomy (NCBI): domain Eukaryota; kingdom Metazoa; phylum Chordata; class Mammalia; order Artiodactyla; family Balaenidae; genus Eubalaena; species Eubalaena glacialis. Next base: position 130,574,593 of record NC_083722.1, on the reverse strand, counting down.
GCTGTACAGAATCTGGTCAATGATTCATACATATGTCTGTTCATCTTCGGATCCTGTTACCATGTACGTTATTACAGAATGTTGAGTAGACCTCCCTTGGTATTTGGTAGGTGTTTTGTCATGATATATTTTATATGTATTGGTGATTATATAATTCATATAGTTTATATGTTATATGTTTATATACATTTAACATACATTAGTATATGTATGCTACCCCCATAATCCTAATTTATCCATCCTCCCACCTTTCATTTTGGTTAACCATTAGTTTGTTTTATAAGTCTGTGAGTGTGTTTTTCTGTGGAAATATGTTCATTGGGAGCAATCTTAGGATGGATAACACGTATAAATGATATCATAGGATATTTGTCATTCCTTTTTGACTTACTTAACGTACTATGATTATTTCTAGGCTCATGTGTAGTCCTGAAAACGGCATTGTTCATTTTTTTCCCGAGGCTACTATTCCATTCGGTACGTACACCACTTCTTCTTTGTCCATTTATCTGTTGATGGACATTTTGTTTGCTTGCATGGCTTGGCTATTGTAAATATTGCTGCAGTGCATGTTTGCCTGTCTGTGCCTTTCCCATTCTGGTCTTCTTAGGGTATAGGCCCATTAGGGGATCGGCCGCATGATATGGTAGCTCAATTTTTACCTTTTAAACGCAGCTCCGTTCTGTTCTCATGATTAGCTGTTACCAGTTTACATCCAACCAACAGCATAGTGGGTATGCATTTCTCCCCCAACCCGTCAGCATGCATTGTTTGTAGACTTTTTACGGATGGCATTTTGAATATTGGGTGGTGAAATCTTTCTGTAGTTTGGATTTGCATCCAACCAATAATTCCTGATATTGAGCTTTTATCCATGTTCTTCTTTTTTTAAAACAACCGAGTGAGTAACACTTACCTCTTCAAATTGTTTTCTTGAAAAATTTTCCGTGTTGTGAACTTTCTTGGCCATTACCTACCCCAGGACATTTTTTGAGGACACGTGTCATTTACGGCCCTACAATTACTGTGAATCTCAAGTGACCCTTAGCCCTGTGTTTAAAGCTGCTGTTGTGGGAAACGGCCACAAGGCGGCAGCATTTCTCCATTCCCAAGTCTGGTTACTAGGGCAGCAGAGCCTTCCTGAAAGTTGTGTTCCTAGGTTGTAAATTAGAATGGGATGTGCCAGGGAAAACACCAATAACTTTATGTCTCATTAATTGTTGTTCGTGGTTTTAATTTTTTAAATTGGGGTAATGAGCAGAATAGTGTTTGTTCTGGGTGTGCACAATCAGGTTCAATTGAACATTATATATATCTACTCATGTACAGATCCTCTTCCCATGTAAATTACTATTATTTTTTTAAATAAATTTATTTTATTTATTTATTTATTTTTGGCTGAGTTGGATCTTCGTTGCTGCATGTGGGCTTTCTCCAGTTGCGGTGAGCGGGGGCTACTCTCCGTTGCGGTGCACCGGCTTCTCACTGCAGTGGCTTCTCTTGTTGCGGAGCACGGGCTCTAGGCGTGTGGGCTTCAGTAGTTGTGGTGCATGGGCTCAGTAGTTATGGCTCATGGGCTCCAGAGCGTAGGCTCATTAGTTGTGGTGCACGGGCTTAGTTGCTCTGCTGCATGTGGGACCTTCCCGAACCAGGGATCGAACCTGTGTCCCCTGCATTGGCAGGTGGATTCTTAACCACGGTGCCACCAGGCAAGCCCCCGTGTAAATTATTACAGAGCGTTCAGTAAACCTCCCTTGGTATATGGTCGGTCTTTTTGATACGTGTGGTTAATATGTATTTGTATACGTACGGTAACCCTAATCTTAATGTATCCATTCCTCCCACCTTTCCTTTTAGATAACCATAGTTTGTTTTCTAAGTCTGTGAGAGTCTTTCTCTGTGGAAATATGTTCATACGTGTCAGTTGTTAGGTAACAGCTAGGAGTGGTATCACAGGTTATTTGTCGGCTGCTTTCCGACTTACCTCATGTTCTGTGATTATCTCTAGGCTCATCTATGGTGCTGCAAAGAGCAGTGTTTCATCCTTTTCCATGGCGAATATTGCATTGTGTAGATGGACCACTTCTTCTTTGTGCATTCATCTGTGGATGGACATTTTGGTTACTTCCAAGTCTTGGCAATGCTAAATATTGATGCAGTGCAGGATTGCCAGCCTGTGTCTTTTGGATTCTGGTCTTCTCAGGGATTAGGCCCAGCAGTGGGCCTACTAGATCATATGGTGGTTCAAATTTTTCCCTTTCAACGCACCTCCATTCTGTTCTCACTACTGGCTGTTACCAGTTTACATGCCACCAGCAACTAGAGGGTACACAGTTCTCTAAAACCCCTTCAGAATTTATTGTTTGTAGACTTTTTACTGATGGCATTTTGAGTGTTGGGTGGTGATACCTTCTTGTAGGTTGGATTTGCATGCGTCTAATAATTCCCGATATTGAGCTTTCATCTACGTTTTTTTTTTAAGTAAAACAGAGAAACTCACCTCTTCAAATTGTTTCCTTGAAAAATTTGCCATGTTCCCTGAATTCCTGTGGCCATTACCTGCACCAGGACATTTTTTGAGGGCAGGTGTCCTTTACAGCCCTGTAGTAATTGTGAATATCACATGACCATTAGTTCTGCATTTAAAGCTGCTGTTGCAGGAAACGGCCACAAGGGGGCAGCATTTCTATATTCCCAACTCTGGTTACTAGGGCAACACAGCCTTCCTGGAAGTCCTGTTTGTAGGTTGTAAAGTAGAGTGGAATGTGCCAGGACAAACCCCCAGAAACTATGTCTACTTATTTGTTGTTGATATTCTCAGTTTAATTTTCATTTTTCTCAGAGCAAATTTGATTGCAATGTTGTGTTTGTTCTAGGTGTACAGAATGTCTTTCATTGATTCATATATCTTTTCATGTTTGGATCCTGTTCCGTAGAGATTATTACAGAATGTTGTGTAGACCTCTCTTGGTATTCGGTATGTCTGATGATTATATATTTTATAAGTATTAGCATATGTCTGTTAAACCCAATATCCTCCGTTATACATTCCTCACACCTTTCCGTTTGGTTAAGCACAAGCTTGTTTTCTGAACACGTGAGTGTCCTTCTCTGTGGAAATAGGTTCATTCCTATCAATTTTTACATAAGACCTATACGTGATATCATAGGATATGTGTCTCTCGCTTTCTGACTTACTTCAAGTTGTGTGATTGTCTGTAGCCTCGTCTATGGTGCTGCAAACGGCATTGTTTCATTCTTTTCTGTGTCTAATATTGCATTGTGTACATGGACCACTTTTTCGTCCATTCATCTGATGATGGACATTTTTGTTGCTTCCATGTCTTGGCTATTGTAAATACTGCTGCAATACACGATGTTCCATCCTGTGTCTTTTTGATTCTGGCTTTCACAGGTGACAGGCCCAATAGTGGGCCTTCCGGATCATATGGGGACTCAATTTTTACCTTTCAACGCACTGCCATTCTGTTCCTATTATTGGCGGTGACCAGTTTACATCCCACTTAGACCGAGAGGTTACGCTATTCTCCACAACTTCTTCAACATCTATTGTTTGTTGACGTTTTGCTGATGGTCATTCTGACTGGTGTGAGGTGATACGTTTGTGTAGATTGGATTTGCATGCGTCTAATAATTCCTGATGTTTTGCGTGGATCAATGTCCTTTTCATTTTTTTTTAAGATTCAGCTAAACTTACAACTTCAAATTTCCTTCTTGAAAAATTTGCCGCGTTTGGATTTTTTTGGCCATTCCCTACCCCAGGACAGTTTTTGAGGGCATGAGTCATTTACAGCCCTGCAGTCCTTGTGAATATTAGTGACCATTAGCAGTGGATTTAAAGCTGCTGTTTGAGGAAACGGCCTTAAGGTGGCAGCATTTCTACGTTGCCAACTCTGCTTGCTAGGGAAACAGAACCTTGCTGCAAGTTGTGCTTTTAGGTTGCAGATTAGAGTGGAATGTGTCAGGACAAACCCCCATAAGTTTTAGCCTCCTTAATTCTTGTTTGTGTCTTTAAGTTTTCAGTTTTATCAGAGCAAATTGGATTTTAAAATGTCTTTTGTTCTAGCTGCACAGAATCTTGTTCATGTACACATATACATATATCTATTGATCTTTGTGTCCTTTTCCATGTAGGTTATTGTAGAGTGTTGAATAGACCACTCTTGGTATTCCATAGGTCTTTGGGGATGATATATTTTATATGTATTAGTATATGTTTGTTAACCCCAATATCCTAATTTGTCCATTCCTCACACCTTTTCTTTGGCTTAACCATAAGTTTGTCTTCTCCATCTGAGATTGTCTTTCCCTATGGAAATATGTTCATTTTTATGAATTTTCAGATAACATAAGTGATATCGTAGAACATTTGTCTTTCGCAATCTGACTTTCTTCACGTTGTGTGATTATCTCTAGGCTCATCCGTGGTGCTGCATATGCCATTCTTTTATTTTTTTTCGTGGCTAATATTCCATTCTGTACATATACCACTTCTTCTTTGTCCATTCATCTGTTTATGGAGCTTTTTTTTTGCTTCCATGTCTTGGCTCTTTCAATATTGCTGCAGTGCACATTTGCCTGCCTCTGTCTTTCCGATTCTGGTGGTCTTAGGTTATAGGCCCAGAAGGTGCCCTGCCGCATCATACGGTAGCTCAATTTTTACCTTTTAAAGCAGCTGCATTCAGTTTTCATTAGTGCTGTTAGCACTTTACACCCCATCAGCAGCTAGAAGGTACACAGTTCCCTAAAACCTCTTCAGCATTTATAGTTTGTAGACTTTTTGCTGATGGTCATTTGACTGGTGTGAGCTGAAACCTTTGTGGACGTGGGATTTGCATGCAGCTAATAATTCCTTATACTGAGCTATAGGCATGTCTTTTTTTTTCTTTTCCTTTTTTTTTAAAGAGTGAGTACAACTTCCCTCTCATATTGACTTCTTGAAAACTTTGTCATGTGTTGAAATTTCTTGCCTATTCCCTACCCCAGGACATTTTTTGAGGGCAGGTATCATTTACAGCCCCGCAGTCCTCGTGACTATTAAGCGACCATTAGCACTGTGTTTAAAGCTGCTGTTGTGGGAAACAGCCACAAGGCGGCAGCATTATTACGTTCTCAACTCTTGTTACTAGGGCAACAGAGTCTTCCTGGACGTCGTGTTCCTCGGTTGTAAATTAGAGTGGAATGTGCTGGGACAAGCCCCCAGAAGTTTATGTCTCCTTACTTATGTTCGTTTTTTAAATTTAATTTATATTTCTTATTGGAGGAAATTTGATTAGAGTGTTGTGATTGTCTGGCTGTACAGAATCTGGTCAATGATTCATACATATGTCTGTTCATCTTCGGATCCTGTTACCATGTACGTTATTACAGAATGTTGAGTAGACCTCCCTTGGTATTTGGTAGGTGTTTTGTCATGATATATTTTATATGTATTGGTGATTATATAATTCATATAGTTTATATGTTATATGTTTATATACATTTAACATACATTAGTATATGTATGCTACCCCCATAATCCTAATTTATCCATCCTCCCACCTTTCATTTTGGTTAACCATTAGTTTGTTTTATAAGTCTGTGAGTGTGTTTTTCTGTGGAAATATGTTCATTGGGAGCAATCTTAGGATGGATAACACGTATAAATGATATCATAGGATATTTGTCATTCCTTTTTGACTTACTTAACGTACTATGATTATTTCTAGGCTCATGTGTAGTCCTGAAAACGGCATTGTTCATTTTATTCCCGAGGCTACTATTCCATTCGGTACGTACACCACTTCTTCTTTGTCCATTTATCTGTTGATGGACATTTTGTTTGCTTGCATGGCTTGGCTATTGTAAATATTGCTGCAGTGCATGTTTGCCTGTCTGTGCCTTTCCCATTCTGGTCTTCTTAGGGTATAGGCCCATTAGGGGATCGGCCGCATGATATGGTAGCTCAATTTTTACCTTTTAAACGCAGCTCCGTTCTGTTCTCATGATTAGCTGTTACCAGTTTACAACCAACCAACAGCATAGTGGGTATGCATTTCTCCCCCAACCCGTCAGCATGCATTGTTTGTAGACTTTGTACGGATGGCATTTTGAATATTGGGTGGTGAAATCTTTCTGTAGTTTGGATTTGCATCCAACCAATAATTCCTGATATTGAGCTTTTATCCATGTTCTTCTTTTTTTAAAACAACCGAGTGAGTAACACTTACCTCTTCAAATTGTTTTCTTGAAAAATTTTCCGTGTTGTGAACTTTCTTGGCCATTACCTACCCCAGGACATTTTTTGAGGACACGTGTCATTTACGGCCCTACAATTACTGTGAATCTCAAGTGACCCTTAGCCCTGTGTTTAAAGCTGCTGTTGTGGGAAACGGCCACAAGGCGGCAGCATTTCTCCATTCCCAAGTCTGGTTACTAGGGCAGCAGAGCCTTCCTGAAAGTTGTGTTCCTAGGTTGTAAATTAGAATGGGATGTGCCAGGGAAAACCCCAATAACTTTATGTCTCATTAATTGTTGTTCGTGGTTTTAATTTTTTAAATTGGGGTAATGAGCAGAATAGTGTTTGTTCTGGGTGTGCACAATCAGGTTCAATTGAACATTATATATATCTACTCATGTACAGATCCTCTTCCCATGTAAATTACTATTATTTTTTTAAATAAATTTATTTTATTTATTTATTTATTTTTGGCTGAGTTGGATCTTCGTTGCTGCATGTGGGCTTTCTCCAGTTGCGGTGAGCGGGGGCTACTCTCCGTTGCGGTGCACCGGCTTCTCACTGCAGTGGCTTCTCTTGTTGCGGAGCACGGGCTCTAGGCGTGTGGGCTTCAGTAGTTGTGGTGCATGGGCTCAGTAGTTATGGCTCATGGGCTCCAGAGCGTAGGCTCATTAGTTGTGGTGCACGGGCTTAGTTGCTCTGCTGCATGTGGGACCTTCCCGAACCAGGGATCGAACCTGTGTCCCCTGCATTGGCAGGTGGATTCTTAACCACGGTGCCACCAGGCAAGCCCCCGTGTAAATTATTACAGAGCGTTCAGTAGACCTCCCTTGGTATATGGTCGGTCTTTTTGATACGTGTGGTTAATATGTATTTGTATACGTACGGTAACCCTAATCTTAATGTATCCATTCCTCCCACCTTTCCTTTTAGATAACCATAGTTTGTTTTCTAAGTCTGTGAGAGTCTTTCTCTGTGGAAATATGTTCATACGTGTCAGTTGTTAGGTAACAGCTAGGAGTGGTATCACAGGTTATTTGTCGGCTGCTTTCCGACTTACCTCATGTTCTGTGATTATCTCTAGGCTCATCTATGGTGCTGCAAAGAGCAGTGTTTCATCCTTTTCCATGGCGAATATTGCATTGTGTAGATGGACCACTTCTTCTTTGTGCATTCATCTGTGGATGGACATTTTGGTTACTTCCAAGTCTTGGCAATGCTAAATATTGATGCAGTGCAGGATTGCCAGCCTGTGTCTTTTGGATTCTGGTCTTCTCAGGGATTAGGCCCAGCAGTGGGCCTACTAGATCATATGGTGGTTCAAATTTTTCCCTTTCAACGCACCTCCATTCTGTTCTCACTACTGGCTGTTACCAGTTTACATGCCACCAGCAACTAGAGGGTACACAGTTCTCTAAAACCCCTTCAGAATTTATTGTTTGTAGACTTTTTACTGATGGCATTTTGAGTGTTGGGTGGTGATACCTTCTTGTAGGTTGGATTTGCATGCGTCTAATAATTCCCGATATTGAGCTTTCATCTACGTTTTTTTTTTAAGTAAAACAGAGAAACTCACCTCTTCAAATTGTTTCCTTGAAAAATTTGCCATGTTCCCTGAATTCCTGTGGCCATTACCTGCACCAGGACATTTTTTGAGGGCAGGTGTCCTTTACAGCCCTGTAGTAATTGTGAATATCACATGACCATTAGTTCTGCATTTAAAGCTGCTGTTGCAGGAAACGGCCACAAGGGGGCAGCATTTCTATATTCCCAACTCTGGTTACTAGGGCAACACAGCCTTCCTGGAAGTCCTGTTTGTAGGTTGTAAAGTAGAGTGGAATGTGCCAGGACAAACCCCCAGAAACTATGTCTACTTATTTGTTGTTGATATTCTCAGTTTAATTTTCATTTTTCTCAGAGCAAATTTGATTGCAATGTTGTGTTTGTTCTAGGTGTACAGAATGTCTTTCATTGATTCATATATCTTTTCATGTTTGGATCCTGTTCCGTAGAGATTATTACAGAATGTTGTGTAGACCTCTCTTGGTATTCGGTATGTCTGATGATTATATATTTTATAAGTATTAGCATATGTCTGTTAAACCCAATATCCTCCGTTATACATTCCTCACACCTTTCCGTTTGGTTAAGCACAAGCTTGTTTTCTGAACACGTGAGTGTCCTTCTCTGTGGAAATAGGTTCATTCCTATCAATTTTTACATAAGACCTATACGTGATATCATAGGATATGTGTCTCTCGCTTTCTGACTTACTTCAAGTTGTGTGATTGTCTGTAGCCTCGTCTATGGTGCTGCAAACGGCATTGTTTCATTCTTTTCTGTGTCTAATATTGCATTGTGTACATGGACCACTTTTTCGTCCATTCATCTGATGATGGACATTTTTGTTGCTTCCATGTCTTGGCTATTGTAAATACTGCTGCAATACACGATGTTCCATCCTGTGTCTTTTTGATTCTGGCTTTCACAGGTGACAGGCCCAATAGTGGGCCTTCCGGATCATATGGGGACTCAATTTTTACCTTTCAACGCACTGCCATTCTGTTCCTATTATTGGCGGTGACCAGTTTACATCCCACTTAGACCGAGAGGTTACGCTATTCTCCACAACTTCTTCAACATCTATTGTTTGTTGACGTTTTGCTGATGGTCATTCTGACTGGTGTGAGGTGATACGTTTGTGTAGATTGGATTTGCATGCGTCTAATAATTCCTGATGTTTTGCGTGGATCAATGTCCTTTTCATTTTTTTTTAAGATTCAGCTAAACTTACAACTTCAAATTTCCTTCTTGAAAAATTTGCCGCGTTTGGATTTTTTTGGCCATTCCCTACCCCAGGACAGTTTTTGAGGGCATGAGTCATTTACAGCCCTGCAGTCCTTGTGAATATTAGTGACCATTAGCAGTGGATTTAAAGCTGCTGTTTGAGGAAACGGCCTTAAGGTGGCAGCATTTCTACGTTGCCAACTCTGCTTGCTAGGGAAACAGAACCTTGCTGCAAGTTGTGCTTTTAGGTTGCAGATTAGAGTGGAATGTGTCAGGACAAACCCCCATAAGTTTTAGCCTCCTTAATTCTTGTTTGTGTCTTTAAGTTTTCAGTTTTATCAGAGCAAATTGGATTTTAAAATGTCTTTTGTTCTAGCTGCACAGAATCTTGTTCATGTACACATATACATATATCTATTGATCTTTGTGTCCTTTTCCATGTAGGTTATTGTAGAGTGTTGAATAGACCACTCTTGGTATTCCATAGGTCTTTGGGGATGATATATTTTATATGTATTAGTATATGTTTGTTAACCCCAATATCCTAATTTGTCCATTCCTCACACCTTTTCTTTGGCTTAACCATAAGTTTGTCTTCTCCATCTGAGATTGTCTTTCCCTATGGAAATATGTTCATTTTTATGAATTTTCAGATAACATAAGTGATATCGTAGAACATTTGTCTTTCGCAATCTGACTTTCTTCACGTTGTGTGATTATCTCTAGGCTCATCCGTGGTGCTGCATATGCCATTCTTTTATTTTTTTTCGTGGCTAATATTCCATTCTGTACATATACCACTTCTTCTTTGTCCATTCATCTGTTTATGGAGCTTTTTTTTTGCTTCCATGTCTTGGCTCTTTCAATATTGCTGCAGTGCACATTTGCCTGCCTCTGTCTTTCCGATTCTGGTGGTCTTAGGTTATAGGCCCAGAAGGTGCCCTGCCGCATCATACGGTAGCTCAATTTTTACCTTTTAAAGCAGCTGCATTCAGTTTTCATTAGTGCTGTTAGCACTTTACACCCCATCAGCAGCTAGAAGGTACACAGTTCCCTAAAACCTCTTCAGCATTTATAGTTTGTAGACTTTTTGCTGATGGTCATTTGACTGGTGTGAGCTGAAACCTTTGTGGACGTGGGATTTGCATGCAGCTAATAATTCCTTATACTGAGCTATAGGCATGTCTTTTTTTTTCTTTTCCTTTTTTTTTAAAGAGTGAGTACAACTTCCCTCTCATATTGACTTCTTGAAAACTTTGTCATGTGTTGAAATTTCTTGCCTATTCCCTACCCCAGGACATTTTTTGAGGGCAGGTATCATTTACAGCCCCGCAGTCCTCGTGACTATTAAGCGACCATTAGCACTGTGTTTAAAGCTGCTGTTGTGGGAAACAGCCACAAGGCGGCAGCATTATTACGTTCTCAACTCTTGTTACTAGGGCAACAGAGTCTTCCTGGACGTCGTGTTCCTCGGTTGTAAATTAGAGTGGAATGTGCTGGGACAAGCCCCCAGAAGTTTATGTCTCCTTACTTATGTTCGTTTTTTAAATTTAATTTATATTTCTTATTGGAGGAAATTTGATTAGAGTGTTGTGATTGTCTGGCTGTACAGAATCTGGTCAATGATTCATACATATGTCTGTTCATCTTCGGATCCTGTTACCATGTACGTTATTACAGAATGTTGAGTAGACCTCCCTTGGTATTTGGTAGGTGTTTTGTCATGATATATTTTATATGTATTGGTGATTATATAATTCATATAGTTTATATGTTATATGTTTATATACATTTAACATACATTAGTATATGTATGCTACCCCCATAATCCTAATTTATCCATCCTCCCACCTTTCATTTTGGTTAACCATTAGTTTGTTTTATAAGTCTGTGAGTGTGTTTTTCTGTGGAAATATGTTCATTGGGAGCAATCTTAGGATGGATAACACGTATAAATGATATCATAGGATATTTGTCATTCCTTTTTGACTTACTTAACGTACTATGATTATTTCTAGGCTCATGTGTAGTCCTGAAAACGGCATTGTTCATTTTATTCCCGAGGCTACTATTCCATTCGGTACGTACACCACTTCTTCTTTGTCCATTTATCTGTTGATGGACATTTTGTTTGCTTGCATGGCTTGGCTATTGTAAATATTGCTGCAGTGCATGTTTGCCTGTCTGTGCCTTTCCCATTCTGGTCTTCTTAGGGTATAGGCCCATTAGGGGATCGGCCGCATGATATGGTAGCTCAATTTTTACCTTTTAAACGCAGCTCCGTTCTGTTCTCATGATTAGCTGTTACCAGTTTACAACCAACCAACAGCATAGTGGGTATGCATTTCTCCCCCAACCCGTCAGCATGCATTGTTTGTAGACTTTGTACGGATGGCATTTTGAATATTGGGTGGTGAAATCTTTCTGTAGTTTGGATTTGCATCCAACCAATAATTCCTGATATTGAGCTTTTATCCATGTTCTTCTTTTTTTAAAACAACCGAGTGAGTAACACTTACCTCTTCAAATTGTTTTCTTGAAAAATTTTCCGTGTTGTGAACTTTCTTGGCCATTACCTACCCCAGGACATTTTTTGAGGACACGTGTCATTTACGGCCCTACAATTACTGTGAATCTCAAGTGACCCTTAGCCCTGTGTTTAAAGCTGCTGTTGTGGGAAACGGCCACAAGGCGGCAGCATTTCTCCATTCCCAAGTCTGGTTACTAGGGCAGCAGAGCCTTCCTGAAAGTTGTGTTCCTAGGTTGTAAATTAGAATGGGATGTGCCAGGGAAAACCCCAATAACTTTATGTCTCATTAATTGTTGTTCGTGGTTTTAATTTTTTAAATTGGGGTAATGAGCAGAATAGTGTTTGTTCTGGGTGTGCACAATCAGGTTCAATTGAACATTATATATATCTACTCATGTACAGATCCTCTTCCCATGTAAATTACTATTATTTTTTTAAATAAATTTATTTTATTTATTTATTTATTTTTTGCTGAGTTGGATCTTCGTTGCTGCATGTGGGCTTTCTCCAGTTGCGGTGAGCGGGGGCTACTCTCCGTTGCGGTGCACCGGCTTCTCACTGCAGTGGCTTCTCTTGTTGCGGAGCACGGGCTCTAGGCGTGTGGGCTTCAGTAGTTGTGGTGCATGGGCTCAGTAGTTATGGCTCATGGGCTCCAGAGCGTAGGCTCATTAGTTGTGGTGCACGGGCTTAGTTGCTCTGCTGCATGTGGGACCTTCCCGAACCAGGGATCGAACCTGTGTCCCCTGCATTGGCAGGTGGATTCTTAACCACGGTGCCACCAGGCAAGCCCCCGTGTAAATTATTACAGAGCGTTCAGTAGACCTCCCTTGGTATATGGTCGGTCTTTTTGATACGTGTGTTTAATATGTATTTGTATACGTACGGTAACCCTAATCTTAATGTATCCATTCCTCCCACCTTTCCTTTTAGATAACCATAGTTTGTTTTCTAAGTCTGTGAGAGTCTTTCTCTGTGGAAATATGTTCATACGTGTCAGTTGTTAGGTAACAGCTAGGAGTGGTATCACAGGTTATTTGTCGGCTGCTTTCCGACTTACCTCATGTTCTGTGATTATCTCTAGGCTCATCTATGGTGCTGCAAAGAGCAGTGTTTCATCCTTTTCCATGGCGAATATTGCATTGTGTAGATGGACCACTTCTTCTTTGTGCATTCATCTGTGGATGGACATTTTGGTTACTTCCAAGTCTTGGCAATGCTAAATATTGATGCAGTGCAGGATTGCCAGCCTGTGTCTTTTGGATTCTGGTCTTCTCAGGGATTAGGCCCAGCAGTGGGCCTACTAGATCATATGGTGGTTCAAATTTTTCCCTTTCAACGCACCTCCATTCTGTTCTCACTACTGGCTGTTACCAGTTTACATGCCACCAGCAACTAGAGGGTACACAGTTCTCTAAAACCCCTTCAGAATTTATTGTTTGTAGACTTTTTACTGATGGCATTTTGAGTGTTGGGTGGTGATACCTTCTTGTAGGTTGGATTTGCATGCGTCTAATAATTCCCGATATTGAGCTTTCATCTACGTTTTTTTTTTAAGTAAAACAGAGAAACTCACCTCTTCAAATTGTTTCCTTGAAAAATTTGCCATGTTCCCTGAATTCCTGTGGCCATTACCTGCACCAGGACATTTTTTGAGGGCAAGTGTCCTTTACAGCCCTGTAGTAATTGTGAATATCACATGACCATTAGTTCTGCATTTAAAGCTGCTGTTGCAGGAAACGGCCACAAGGGGGCAGCATTTCTATATTCCCAACTCTGGTTACTAGGGCAACACAGCCTTCCTGGAAGTCCTGTTTGTAGGTTGTAAAGTAGAGTGGAATGTGCCAGGACAAACCCCCAGAAACTATGTCTACTTATTTGTTGTTGATCTTCTCAGTTTAATTTTCATTTTTCTCAGAGCAAATTTGATTGCAATGTTGTGTTTGTTCTAGGTGTACAGAATGTCTTTCATTGATTCATATATCTTTTCATGTTTGGATCCTGTTCCGTAGAGATTATTACAGAATGTTGTGTAGACCTCTCTTGGTATTCGGTATGTCTGATGATTATATATTTTATAAGTATTAGCATATGTCTGTTAAACCCAATATCCTCCGTTATACATTCCTCACACCTTTCCGTTTGGTTAAGCACAAGCTTGTTTTCTGAACACGTGAGTGTCCTTCTCTGTGGAAATAGGTTCATTCCTATCAATTTTTAGATAAGACCTATACGTGATATCATAGGATACGTGTCTCTCGCTTTCTGACTTACTTCAAGTTGTGTGATTGTCTGTAGCCTCGTCTATGGTGCTGCAAACGGCATTGTTTCATTCTTTTCTGTGTCTAATATTGCATTGTGTACATGGACCACTTTTTCGTCCATTCATCTGATGATGGACATTTTTGTTGCTTCCATGTCTTGGCTATTGTAAATACTGCTGCAATACACGATGTTCCATCCTGTGTCTTTTTGATTCTGGCTTTCACAGGTGACAGGCCCAATAGTGGGCCTTCCGGATCATATGGGGACTCAATTTTTACCTTTCAACGCACTGCCATTCTGTTCCTATTATTGGCGGTGACCAGTTTACATCCCACTTAGACCGAGAGGTTACGCTATTCTCCACAACTTCTTCAACATCTATTGTTTGTTGACGTTTTGCTGATGGTCATTCTGACTGGTGTGAGGTGATACGTTTTTGTAGATTGGATTTGCATGCGTCTAATAATTCCTGATGTTTTGCGTGGATCAATGTCCTTTTCATTTTTTTTTAAGATTCAGCTAAACTTACAACTTCAAATTTCCTTCTTGAAAAATTTGCCGCGTTTGGATTTTTTTGGCCATTCCCTACCCCAGGACAGTTTTTGAGGGCATGAGTCATTTACAGCCCTGCAGTCCTTGTGAATATTAGTGACCATTAGCAGTGGATTTAAAGCTGCTGTTTGAGGAAACGGCCTTAAGGTGGCAGCATTTCTACGTTGCCAACTCTGCTTGCTAGGGAAACAGAACCTTGCTGCAAGTTGTGCTTTTAGGTTGCAGATTAGAGTGGAATGTGTCAGGACAAACCCCCATAAGTTTTAGCCTCCTTAATTCTTGTTTGTGTCTTTAAGTTTTCATTTTTATCAGAGCAAATTGGATTTTAAAATGTCTTTTGTTCTAGCTTCACAGAATCTTGTTCATGTACACATATACATATATCTATTGATCTTTGTGTCCTTTTCCATGTAGGTTATTGTAGAGTGTTGAATAGACCACTCTTGGTATTCCATAGGTCTTTGGGGATGATATATTTTATATGTATTAGTATATGTTTGTTAACCCCAATATCCTAATTTGTCCATTCCTCACACCTTTTCTTTGGCTTAACCATAAGTTTGTCTTCTCCATCTGAGATCGTCTTTCCCTATGGAAATATGTTCATTTTTATGAATTTTCAGATAACATAAGTGATATCGTAGAACATTTGTCTTTCGCAATCTGACTTACTTCACGTTGTGTGATTATCTCTAGGCTCATCCGTGGTGCTGCATATGCCATTCTTTTATTTTTTTTCGTGGCTAATATTCCATTCTGTACATATACCACTTCTTCTTTGTCCATTCATCTGTTTATGGAGCTTTTTTTTGCTTCCATGTCTTGGCTCTTTCAATATTGCTGCAGTGCACATTTGCCTGCCTCTGTCTTTCCGATTCTGGTGGTCTTAGGTTATAGGCCCAGAAGGTGCCCTGCCGCATCATACGGTAGCTCAATTTTTACCTTTTAAAGCAGCTGCATTCAGTTTTCATTAGTGCTGTTAGCACTTTACACCCCATCAGCAGCTAGAAGGTACACAGTTCCCTAAAACCTCTTCAGCATTTATAGTTTGTAGACTTTTTGCTGATGGTCATTTGACTGGTGTGAGCTGAAACCTTTGTGGACGTGGGATTTGCATGCAGCTAATAATTCCTTATACTGAGCTATAGGCATGTCTTTTTTTTTCTTTTCCTTTTTTTTTTAAGAGTGAGTACAACTTCCCTCTCATATTGACTTCTTGAAAACTTTGTCATGTGTTGAAATTTCTTGCCTATTCCCTACCCCAGGACATTTTTTGAGGGCAGGTATCATTTACAGCCCCGCAGTCCTCGTGACTATTAAGCGACCATTAGCACTGTGTTTAAAGCTGCTGTTGTGGGAAACAGCCACAAGGCGGCAGCATTATTACGTTCTCAACTCTTGTTACTAGGGCAACAGAGTCTTCCTGGACGTCGTGTTCCTCGGTTGTAAATTAGAGTGGAATGTGCTGGGACAAGCCCCCAGAAGTTTATGTCTCCTTACTTATGTTCGTTTTTTAAATTTAATTTATATTTCTTATCGGAGGAAATTTGATTAGAGTGTTGTGATTGTCTGGCTGTACAGAATCTGGTCAATGATTCATACATATGTCTGTTCATCTTCGGATCCTGTTACCATGTACGTTATTACAGAATGTTGAGTAGACCTCCCTTGGTATTTGGTAGGTGTTTTGTCATGATATATTTTATATGTATTGGTGATTATATAATTCATATAGTTTATATGTTATATGTTTATATACATTTAACATACATTAGTATATGTATGCTACCCCCATAATCCTAATTTATCCATCCTCCCACCTTTCATTTTGGTTAACCATTAGTTTGTTTTATAAGTCTGTGAGTGTGTTTTTCTGTGGAAATATGTTCATTGGGAGCAATCTTAGGATGGATAACACGTATAAATGATATCATAGGATATTTGTCATTCCTTTTTGACTTACTTAACGTACTATGATTATTTCTAGGCTCATGTGTAGTCCTGAAAACGGCATTGTTCATTTTTTTCCCGAGGCTACTATTCCATTCGGTACGTACACCACTTCTTCTTTGTCCATTTATCTGTTGATGGACATTTTGTTTGCTTGCATGGCTTGGCTATTGTAAATATTGCTGCAGTGCATGTTTGCCTGTCTGTGCCTTTCCCATTCTGGTCTTCTTAGGGTATAGGCCCATTAGGGGATCGGCCGCATGATATGGTAGCTCAATTTTTACCTTTTAAACGCAGCTCCGTTCTGTTCTCATGATTAGCTGTTACCAGTTTACATCCAACCAACAGCATAGTGGGTATGCATTTCTCCCCCAACCCGTCAGCATGCATTGTTTGTAGACTTTGTACGGATGGCATTTTGAATATTGGGTGGTGAAATCTTTCTGTAGTTTGGATTTGCATCCAACCAATAATTCCTGATATTGAGCTTTTATCCATGTTCTTCTTTTTTTAAAACAACCGAGTGAGTAACACTTACCTCTTCAAATTGTTTTCTTGAAAAATTTTCCGTGTTGTGAACTTTCTTGGCCATTACCTACCCCAGGACATTTTTTGAGGACACGTGTCATTTACGGCCCTACAATTACTGTGAATCTCAAGTGACCCTTAGCCCTGTGTTTAAAGCTGCTGTTGTGGGAAACGGCCACAAGGCGGCAGCATTTCTCCATTCCCAAGTCTGGTTACTAGGGCAGCAGAGCCTTCCTGAAAGTTGTGTTCCTAGGTTGTAAATTAGAATGGGATGTGCCAGGGAAAACCCCAATAACTTTATGTCTCATTAATTGTTGTTCGTGGTTTTAATTTTTTAAATTGGGGTAATGAGCAGAATAGTGTTTGTTCTGGGTGTGCACAATCAGGTTCAATTGAACATTATATATATCTACTCATGTACAGATCCTCTTCCCATGTAAATTACTATTATTTTTTTAAATAAATTTATTTTATTTATTTATTTATTTTTGGCTGAGTTGGATCTTCGTTGCTGCATGTGGGCTTTCTCCAGTTGCGGTGAGCGGGGGCTACTCTCCGTTGCGGTGCACCGGCTTCTCACTGCAGTGGCTTCTCTTGTTGCGGAGCACGGGCTCTAGGCGTGTGGGCTTCAGTAGTTGTGGTGCATGGGCTCAGTAGTTATGGCTCATGGGCTCCAGAGCATAGGCTCATTAGTTGTGGTGCACGGGCTTAGTTGCTCTGCTGCATGTGGGACCTTCCCGAACCAGGGATCGAACCTGTGTCCCCTGCATTGGCAGGTGGATTCTTAACCACGGTGCCACCAGGCAAGCCCCCGTGTAAATTTTTACAGAGCGTTCAGTAGACCTCCCTTGGTATATGGTCGGTCTTTTTGATACGTGTGTTTAATATGTATTTGTATACGTACGGTAACCCTAATCTTAATGTATGCATTCCTCCCACCTTTCCTTTTAGATAACCATAGTTTGTTTTCTAAGTCTGTGAGAGTCTTTCTCTGTGGAAATATGTTCATACGTGTCAGTTGTTAGGTAACAGCTAGGAGTGGTATCACAGGTTATTTGTCGGCTGCTTTCCGACTTACCTCATGTTCTGTGATTATCTCTAGGCTCATCTATGGTGCTGCAAAGAGCAGTGTTTCATCCTTTTCCATGGCGAATATTGCATTGTATAGATGGACCACTTCTTCTTTGTGCATTCATCTGTGGATGGACATTTTGGTTACTTCCAAGTCTTGGCAATGCTAAATATTGATGCAGTGCAGGATTGCCAGCCTGTGTCTTTTGGATTCTGGTCTTCTCAGGGATTAGGCCCAGCAGTGGGCCTACTAGATCATATGGTGGTTCAAATTTTTCCCTTTCAACGCACCTCCATTCTGTTCTCACTACTGGCTGTTACCAGTTTACATGCCACCAGCAACTAGAGGGTACACAGTTCTCTAAAACCCCTTCAGAATTTATTGTTTGTAGACTTTTTACTGATGGCATTTTGAGTGTTGGGTGGTGATACCTTCTTGTAGGTTGGATTTGCATGCGTCTAATAATTCCCGATATTGAGCTTTCATCTACGTTTTTTTTTAAGTAAAACAGAGAAACTCACCTCTTCAAATTGTTTCCTTGAAAAATTTGCCATGTTCCCTGAATTCCTGTGGCCATTACCTGCACCAGGACATTTTTTGAGGGCAGGTGTCCTTTACAGCCCTGTAGTAATTGTGAATATCACATGACCATTAGTTCTGCATTTAAAGCTGCTGTTGCAGGAAACGGCCACAAGGGGGCAGCATTTCTATATTCCCAACTCTGGTTACTAGGGCAACACAGCCTTCCTGGAAGTCCTGTTTGTAGGTTGTAAAGTAGAGTGGAATGTGCCAGGACAAACCCCCAGAAACTATGTCTACTTATTTGTTGTTGATATTCTCAGTTTAATTTTCATTTTTCTCAGAGCAAATTTGATTGCAATGTTGTGTTTGTTCTAGGTGTACAGAATGTCTTTCATTGATTCATATATCTTTTCATGTTTGGATCCTGTTCCGTAGAGATTATTACAGAATGTTGTGTAGACCTCTCTTGGTATTCGGTATGTCTGATGATTATATATTTTATAAGTATTAGCATATGTCTGTTAAACCCAATATCCTCCGTTATACATTCCTCACACCTTTCCGTTTGGTTAAGCACAAGCTTGTTTTCTGAACACGTGAGTGTCCTTCTCTGTGGAAATAGGTTCATTCCTATCAATTTTTACATAAGACCTATACGTGATATCATAGGATATGTGTCTCTCGCTTTCTGACTTACTTCAAGTTGTGTGATTGTCTGTAGCCTCGTCTATGGTGCTGCAAACGGCATTGTTTCATTCTTTTCTGTGTCTAATATTGCATTGTGTACATGGACCACTTTTTCGTCCATTCATCTGATGATGGACATTTTTGTTGCTTCCATGTCTTGGCTATTGTAAATACTGCTGCAATACACGATGTTCCATCCTGTGTCTTTTTGATTCTGGCTTTCACAGGTGACAGGCCCAATAGTGGGCCTTCCGGATCATATGGGGACTCAATTTTTACCTTTCAACGCACTGCCATTCTGTTCCTATTATTGGCGGTGACCAGTTTACATCCCACTTAGACCGAGAGGTTACGCTATTCTCCACAACTTCTTCAACATCTATTGTTTGTTGACGTTTTGCTGATGGTCATTCTGACTGGTGTGAGGTGATACGTTTGTGTAGATTGGATTTGCATGCGTCTAATAATTCCTGATGTTTTGCGTGGATCAATGTCCTTTTCATTTTTTTTTAAGATTCAGCTAAACTTACAACTTCAAATTTCCTTCTTGAAAAATTTGCCGCGTTTGGATTTTTTTGGCCATTCCCTACCCCAGGACAGTTTTTGAGGGCATGAGTCATTTACAGCCCTGCAGTCCTTGTGAATATCAGTGACCATTAGCAGTGGATTTAAAGCTGCTGTTTGAGGAAACGGCCTTAAGGTGGCAGCATTTCTACGTTGCCAACTCTGCTTGCTAGGGAAACAGAACCTTGCTGCAAGTTGTGCTTTTAGGTTGCAGATTAGAGTGGAATGTGTCAGGACAAACCCCCATAAGTTTTAGCCTCCTTAATTCTTGTTTGTGTCTTTAAGTTTTCAGTTTTATCAGAGCAAATTGGATTTTAAAATGTCTTTTGTTCTAGCTGCACAGAATCTTGTTCATGTACACATATACATATATCTATTGATCTTTGTGTCCTTTTCCATGTAGGTTATTGTAGAGTGTTGAATAGACCACTCTTGGTATTCCATAGGTCTTTGGGGATGATATATTTTATATGTATTAGTATATGTTTGTTAACCCCAATATCCTAATTTGTCCATTCCTCACACCTTTTCTTTGGCTTAACCATAAGTTTGTCTTCTCCATCTGAGATCATCTTTCCCTATGGAAATATGTTCATTTTTATGAATTTTCAGATAACATAAGTGATATCGTAGAACATTTGTCTTTCGCAATCTGACTTACTTCACGTTGTGTGATTATCTCTAGGCTCATCCGTGGTGCTGCATATGCCATTCTTTTATTTTTTTTCGTGGCTAATATTCCATTCTGTACATATACCACTTCTTCTTTGTCCATTCATCTGTTTATGGAGCTTTTTTTTTGCTTCCATGTCTTGGCTCTTTCAATATTGCTGCAGTGCACATTTGCCTGCCTCTGTCTTTCCGATTCTGGTGGTCTTAGGTTATAGGCCCAGAAGGTGCCCTGCCGCATCATACGGTAGCTCAATTTTTACCTTTTAAAGCAGCTGCATTCAGTTTTCATTAGTGCTGTTAGCACTTTACACCCCATCAGCAGCTAGAAGGTACACAGTTCCCTAAAACCTCTTCAGCATTTATAGTTTGTAGACTTTTTGCTGATGGTCATTTGACTGGTGTGAGCTGAAACCTTTGTGGACGTGGGATTTGCATGCAGCTAATAATTCCTTATACTGAGCTATAGGCATGTCTTTTTTTTTCTTTTCCTTTTTTTTTAAAGAGTGAGTACAACTTCCCTCTCATATTGACTTCTTGAAAACTTTGTCATGTGTTGAAATTTCTTGCCTATTCCCTACCCCAGGACATTTTTTGAGGGCAGGTATCATTTACAGCCCCGCAGTCCTCGTGACTATTAAGCGACCATTAGCACTGTGTTTAAAGCTGCTGTTGTGGGAAACAGCCACAAGGTGGCAGCATTATTACGTTCTCAACTCTTGTTACTAGGGCAACAGAGTCTTCCTGGACGTCGTGTTCCTCGGTTGTAAATTAGAGTGGAATGTGCTGGGACAAGCCCCCAGAAGTTTATGTCTCCTTACTTATGTTCGTTTTTTAAATTTAATTTATATTTCTTATCGGAGGAAATTTGATTAGAGTGTTGTGATTGTCTGGCTGTACAGAATCTGGTCAATGATTCATACATATGTCTGTTCATCTTCGGATCCTGTTACCATGTACGTTATTACAGAATGTTGAGTAGACCTCCCTTGGTATTTGGTAGGTGTTTTGTCATGATATATTTTATATGTATTGGTGATTATATAATTCATATAGTTTATATGTTATATGTTTATATACATTTAACATACATTAGTATATGTATGCTACCCCCATAATCCTAATTTATCCATCCTCCCACCTTTCATTTTGGTTAACCATTAGTTTGTTTTATAAGTCTGTGAGTGTGTTTTTCTGTGGAAATATGTTCATTGGGAGCAATCTTAGGATGGATAACACGTATAAATGATATCATAGGATATTTGTCATTCCTTTTTGACTTACTTAACGTACTATGATTATTTCTAGGCTCATGTGTAGTCCTGAAAACGGCATTGTTCATTTTTTTCCCGAGGCTACTATTCCATTCGGTACGTACACCACTTCTTCTTTGTCCATTTATCTGTTGATGGACATTTTGTTTGCTTGCATGGCTTGGCTATTGTAAATATTGCTGCAGTGCATGTTTGCCTGTCTGTGCCTTTCCCATTCTGGTCTTCTTAGGGTATAGGCCCATTAGGGGATCGGCCGCATGATATGGTAGCTCAATTTTTACCTTTTAAACGCAGCTCCGTTCTGTTCTCATGATTAGCTGTTACCAGTTTACATCCAACCAACAGCATAGTGGGTATGCATTTCTCCCCCAACCCGTCAGCATGCATTGTTTGTAGACTTTTTACGGATGGCATTTTGAATATTGGGTGGTGAAATCTTTCTGTAGTTTGGATTTGCATCCAACCAATAATTCCTGATATTGAGCTTTTATCCATGTTCTTCTTTTTTTAAAACAACCGAGTGAGTAACACTTACCTCTTCAAATTGTTTTCTTGAAAAATTTTCCGTGTTGTGAACTTTCTTGGCCATTACCTACCCCAGGACATTTTTTGAGGACACGTGTCATTTACGGCCCTACAATTACTGTGAATCTCAAGTGACCCTTAGCCCTGTGTTTAAAGCTGCTGTTGTGGGAAACGGCCACAAGGCGGCAGCATTTCTCCATTCCCAAGTCTGGTTACTAGGGCAGCAGAGCCTTCCTGAAAGTTGTGTTCCTAGGTTGTAAATTAGAATGGGATGTGCCAGGGAAAACCCCAATAACTTTATGTCTCATTAATTGTTGTTCGTGGTTTTAATTTTTTAAATTGGGGTAATGAGCAGAATAGTGTTTGTTCTGGGTGTGCACAATCAGGTTCAATTGAACATTATATATATCTACTCATGTACAGATCCTCTTCCCATGTAAATTACTATTATTTTTTTAAATAAATTTATTTTATTTATTTATTTATTTTTGGCTGAGTTGGATCTTCGTTGCTGCATGTGGGCTTTCTCCAGTTGCGGTGAGCGGGGGCTACTCTCCGTTGCGGTGCACCGGCTTCTCACTGCAGTGGCTTCTCTTGTTGCGGAGCACGGGCTCTAGGCGTGTGGGCTTCAGTAGTTGTGGTGCATGGGCTCAGTAGTTATGGCTCATGGGCTCCAGAGCGTAGGCTCATTAGTTGTGGTGCACGGGCTTAGTTGCTCTGCTGCATGTGGGACCTTCCCGAACCAGGGATCGAACCTGTGTCCCCTGCATTGGCAGGTGGATTCTTAACCACGGTGCCACCAGGCAAGCCCCCGTGTAAATTATTACAGAGCGTTCAGTAGACCTCCCTTGGTATATGGTCGGTCTTTTTGATACGTGTGGTTAATATGTATTTGTATACGTACGGTAACCCTAATCTTAATGTATCCATTCCTCCCACCTTTCCTTTTAGATAACCATAGTTTGTTTTCTAAGTCTGTGAGAGTCTTTCTCTGTGGAAATATGTTCATACGTGTCAGTTGTTAGGTAACAGCTAGGAGTGGTATCACAGGTTATTTGTCGGCTGCTTTCCGACTTACCTCATGTTCTGTGATTATCTCTAGGCTCATCTATGGTGCTGCAAAGAGCAGTGTTTCATCCTTTTCCATGGCGAATATTGCATTGTGTAGATGGACCACTTCTTCTTTGTGCATTCATCTGTGGATGGACATTTTGGTTACTTCCAAGTCTTGGCAATGCTAAATATTGATGCAGTGCAGGATTGCCAGCCTGTGTCTTTTGGATTCTGGTCTTCTCAGGGATTAGGCCCAGCAGTGGGCCTACTAGATCATATGGTGGTTCAAATTTTTCCCTTTCAACGCACCTCCATTCTGTTCTCACTACTGGCTGTTACCAGTTTACATGCCACCAGCAACTAGAGGGTACACAGTTCTCTAAAACCCCTTCAGAATTTATTGTTTGTAGACTTTTTACTGATGGCATTTTGAGTGTTGGGTGGTGATACCTTCTTGTAGGTTGGATTTGCATGCGTCTAATAATTCCCGATATTGAGCTTTCATCTACGTTTTTTTTTTAAGTAAAACAGAGAAACTCACCTCTTCAAATTGTTTCCTTGAAAAATTTGCCATGTTCCCTGAATTCCTGTGGCCATTACCTGCACCAGGACATTTTTTGAGGGCAAGTGTCCTTTACAGCCCTGTAGTAATTGTGAATATCACATGACCATTAGTTCTGCATTTAAAGCTGCTGTTGCAGGAAACGGCCACAAGGGGGCAGCATTTCTATATTCCCAACTCTGGTTACTAGGGCAACACAGCCTTCCTGGAAGTCCTGTTTGTAGGTTGTAAAGTAGAGTGGAATGTGCCAGGACAAACCCCCAGAAACTATGTCTACTTATTTGTTGTTGATATTCTCAGTTTAATTTTCATTTTTCTCAGAGCAAATTTGATTGCAATGTTGTGTTTGTTCTAGGTGTACAGAATGTCTTTCATTGATTCATATATCTTTTCATGTTTGGATCCTGTTCCGTAGAGATTATTACAGAATGTTGTGTAGACCTCTCTTGGTATTCGGTATGTCTGATGATTATATATTTTATAAGTATTAGCATATGTCTGTTAAACCCAATATCCTCCGTTATACATTCCTCACACCTTTCCGTTTGGTTAAGCACAAGCTTGTTTTCTGAACACGTGAGTGTCCTTCTCTGTGGAAATAGGTTCATTCCTATCAATTTTTACATAAGACCTATACGTGATATCATAGGATATGTGTCTCTCGCTTTCTGACTTACTTCAAGTTGTGTGATTGTCTGTAGCCTCGTCTATGGTGCTGCAAACGGCATTGTTTCATTCTTTTCTGTGTCTAATATTGCATTGTGTACATGGACCACTTTTTCGTCCATTCATCTGATGATGGACATTTTTGTTGCTTCCATGTCTTGGCTATTGTAAATACTGCTGCAATACACGATGTTCCATCCTGTGTCTTTTTGATTCTGGCTTTCACAGGTGACAGGCCCAATAGTGGGCCTTCCGGATCATATGGGGACTCAATTTTTACCTTTCAACGCACTGCCATTCTGTTCCTATTATTGGCGGTGACCAGTTTACATCCCACTTAGACCGAGAGGTTACGCTATTCTCCACAACTTCTTCAACATCTATTGTTTGTTGACGTTTTGCTGATGGTCATTCTGACTGGTGTGAGGTGATACGTTTGTGTAGATTGGATTTGCATGCGTCTAATAATTCCTGATGTTTTGCGTGGATCAATGTCCTTTTCATTTTTTTTTAAGATTCAGCTAAACTTACAACTTCAAATTTCCTTCTTGAAAAATTTGCCGCGTTTGGATTTTTTTGGCCATTCCCTACCCCAGGACAGTTTTTGAGGGCATGAGTCATTTACAGCCCTGCAGTCCTTGTGAATATTAGTGACCATTAGCAGTGGATTTAAAGCTGCTGTTTGAGGAAACGGCCTTAAGGTGGCAGCATTTCTACGTTGCCAACTCTGCTTGCTAGGGAAA
Organism: Eubalaena glacialis; assembly: GCF_028564815.1. Lineage (NCBI taxonomy): Eukaryota > Metazoa > Chordata > Mammalia > Artiodactyla > Balaenidae > Eubalaena > Eubalaena glacialis. The sequence continues at coordinate 130,549,409 of NC_083722.1, read as the reverse complement.
CAGAACCTTGCTGCAAGTTGTGCTTTTAGGTTGCAGATTAGAGTGGAATGTGTCAGGACAAACCCCCATAAGTTTTAGCCTCCTTAATTCTTGTTTGTGTCTTTAAGTTTTCATTTTTATCAGAGCAAATTGGATTTTAAAATGTCTTTTGTTCTAGCTGCACAGAATCTTGTTCATGTACACATATACATATATCTATTGATCTTTGTGTCCTTTTCCATGTAGGTTATTGTAGAGTGTTGAATAGACCACTCTTGGTATTCCATAGGTCTTTGGGGATGATATATTTTATATGTATTAGTATATGTTTGTTAACCCCAATATCCTAATTTGTCCATTCCTCACACCTTTTCTTTGGCTTAACCATAAGTTTGTCTTCTCCATCTGAGATTGTCTTTCCCTATGGAAATATGTTCATTTTTATGAATTTTCAGATAACATAAGTGATATCGTAGAACATTTGTCTTTCGCAATCTGACTTTCTTCACGTTGTGTGATTATCTCTAGGCTCATCCGTGGTGCTGCATATGCCATTCTTTTATTTTTTTTCGTGGCTAATATTCCATTCTGTACATATACCACTTCTTCTTTGTCCATTCATCTGTTTATGGAGCTTTTTTTTTGCTTCCATGTCTTGGCTCTTTCAATATTGCTGCAGTGCACATTTGCCTGCCTCTGTCTTTCCGATTCTGGTGGTCTTAGGTTATAGGCCCAGAAGGTGCCCTGCCGCATCATACGGTAGCTCAATTTTTACCTTTTAAAGCAGCTGCATTCAGTTTTCATTAGTGCTGTTAGCACTTTACACCCCATCAGCAGCTAGAAGGTACACAGTTCCCTAAAACCTCTTCAGCATTTATAGTTTGTAGACTTTTTGCTGATGGTCATTTGACTGGTGTGAGCTGAAACCTTTGTGGACGTGGGATTTGCATGCAGCTAATAATTCCTTATACTGAGCTATAGGCATGCCTTTTTTTTTCTTTTCCTTTTTTTTTAAAGAGTGAGTACAACTTCCCTCTCATATTGACTTCTTGAAAACTTTGTCATGTGTTGAAATTTCTTGCCTATTCCCTACCCCAGGACATTTTTTGAGGGCAGGTATCATTTACAGCCCCGCAGTCCTCGTGACTATTAAGCGACCATTAGCACTGTGTTTAAAGCTGCTGTTGTGGGAAACAGCCACAAGGCGGCAGCATTATTACGTTCTCAACTCTTGTTACTAGGGCAACAGAGTCTTCCTGGACGTCGTGTTCCTCGGTTGTAAATTAGAGTGGAATGTGCTGGGACAAGCCCCCAGAAGTTTATGTCTCCTTACTTATGTTCGTTTTTTAAATTTAATTTATATTTCTTATTGGAGGAAATTTGATTAGAGTGTTGTGATTGTCTGGCTGTACAGAATCTGGTCAATGATTCATACATATGTCTGTTCATCTTCGGATCCTGTTACCATGTACGTTATTACAGAATGTTGAGTAGACCTCCCTTGGTATTTGGTAGGTGTTTTGTCATGATATATTTTATATGTATTGGTGATTATATAATTCATATAGTTTATATGTTATATGTTTATATACATTTAACATACATTAGTATATGTATGCTACCCCCATAATCCTAATTTATCCATCCTCCCACCTTTCATTTTGGTTAACCATTAGTTTGTTTTATAAGTCTGTGAGTGTGTTTTTCTGTGGAAATATGTTCATTGGGAGCAATCTTAGGATGGATAACACGTATAAATGATATCATAGGATATTTGTCATTCCTTTTTGACTTACTTAACGTACTATGATTATTTCTAGGCTCATGTGTAGTCCTGAAAACGGCATTGTTCATTTTTTTCCCGAGGCTACTATTCCATTCGGTACGTACACCACTTCTTCTTTGTCCATTTATCTGTTGATGGACATTTTGTTTGCTTGCATGGCTTGGCTATTGTAAATATTGCTGCAGTGCATGTTTGCCTGTCTGTGCCTTTCCCATTCTGGTCTTCTTAGGGTATAGGCCCATTAGGGGATCGGCCGCATGATATGGTAGCTCAATTTTTACCTTTTAAACGCAGCTCCGTTCTGTTCTCATGATTAGCTGTTACCAGTTTACAACCAACCAACAGCATAGTGGGTATGCATTTCTCCCCCAACCCGTCAGCATGCATTGTTTGTAGACTTTGTACGGATGGCATTTTGAATATTGGGTGGTGAAATCTTTCTGTAGTTTGGATTTGCATCCAACCAATAATTCCTGATATTGAGCTTTTATCCATGTTCTTCTTTTTTTAAAACAACCGAGTGAGTAACACTTACCTCTTCAAATTGTTTTCTTGAAAAATTTTCCGTGTTGTGAACTTTCTTGGCCATTACCTACCCCAGGACATTTTTTGAGGACACGTGTCATTTACGGCCCTACAATTACTGTGAATCTCAAGTGACCCTTAGCCCTGTGTTTAAAGCTGCTGTTGTGGGAAACGGCCACAAGGCGGCAGCATTTCTCCATTCCCAAGTCTGGTTACTAGGGCAGCAGAGCCTTCCTGAAAGTTGTGTTCCTAGGTTGTAAATTAGAATGGGATGTGCCAGGGAAAACCCCAATAACTTTATGTCTCATTAATTGTTGTTCGTGGTTTTAATTTTTTAAATTGGGGTAATGAGCAGAATAGTGTTTGTTCTGGGTGTGCACAATCAGGTTCAATTGAACATTATATATATCTACTCATGTACAGATCCTCTTCCCATGTAAATTACTATTATTTTTTTAAATAAATTTATTTTATTTATTTATTTATTTTTGGCTGAGTTGGATCTTCGTTGCTGCATGTGGGCTTTCTCCAGTTGCGGTGAGCGGGGGCTACTCTCCGTTGCGGTGCACCGGCTTCTCACTGCAGTGGCTTCTCTTGTTGCGGAGCACGGGCTCTAGGCGTGTGGGCTTCAGTAGTTGTGGTGCATGGGCTCAGTAGTTATGGCTCATGGGCTCCAGAGCGTAGGCTCATTAGTTGTGGTGCACGGGCTTAGTTGCTCTGCTGCATGTGGGACCTTCCCGAACCAGGGATCGAACCTGTGTCCCCTGCATTGGCAGGTGGATTCTTAACCACGGTGCCACCAGGCAAGCCCCCGTGTAAATTATTACAGAGCGTTCAGTAGACCTCCCTTGGTATATGGTCGGTCTTTTTGATACGTGTGTTTAATATGTATTTGTATACGTACGGTAACCCTAATCTTAATGTATCCATTCCTCCCACCTTTCCTTTTAGATAACCATAGTTTGTTTTCTAAGTCTGTGAGAGTCTTTCTCTGTGGAAATATGTTCATACGTGTCAGTTGTTAGGTAACAGCTAGGAGTGGTATCACAGGTTATTTGTCGGCTGCTTTCCGACTTACCTCATGTTCTGTGATTATCTCTAGGCTCATCTATGGTGCTGCAAAGAGCAGTGTTTCATCCTTTTCCATGGCGAATATTGCATTGTGTAGATGGACCACTTCTTCTTTGTGCATTCATCTGTGGATGGACATTTTGGTTACTTCCAAGTCTTGGCAATGCTAAATATTGATGCAGTGCAGGATTGCCAGCCTGTGTCTTTTGGATTCTGGTCTTCTCAGGGATTAGGCCCAGCAGTGGGCCTACTAGATCATATGGTGGTTCAAATTTTTCCCTTTCAACGCACCTCCATTCTGTTCTCACTACTGGCTGTTACCAGTTTACATGCCACCAGCAACTAGAGGGTACACAGTTCTCTAAAACCCCTTCAGAATTTATTGTTTGTAGACTTTTTACTGATGGCATTTTGAGTGTTGGGTGGTGATACCTTCTTGTAGGTTGGATTTGCATGCGTCTAATAATTCCCGATATTGAGCTTTCATCTACGTTTTTTTTTAAGTAAAACAGAGAAACTCACCTCTTCAAATTGTTTCCTTGAAAAATTTGCCATGTTCCCTGAATTCCTGTGGCCATTACCTGCACCAGGACATTTTTTGAGGGCAGGTGTCCTTTACAGCCCTGTAGTAATTGTGAATATCACATGACCATTAGTTCTGCATTTAAAGCTGCTGTTGCAGGAAACGGCCACAAGGGGGCAGCATTTCTATATTCCCAACTCTGGTTACTAGGGCAACACAGCCTTCCTGGAAGTCCTGTTTGTAGGTTGTAAAGTAGAGTGGAATGTGCCAGGACAAACCCCCAGAAACTATGTCTACTTATTTGTTGTTGATCTTCTCAGTTTAATTTTCATTTTTCTCAGAGCAAATTTGATTGCAATGTTGTGTTTGTTCTAGGTGTACAGAATGTCTTTCATTGATTCATATATCTTTTCATGTTTGGATCCTGTTCCGTAGAGATTATTACAGAATGTTGTGTAGACCTCTCTTGGTATTCGGTATGTCTGATGATTATATATTTTATAAGTATTAGCATATGTCTGTTAAACCCAATATCCTCCGTTATACATTCCTCACACCTTTCCGTTTGGTTAAGCACAAGCTTGTTTTCTGAACACGTGAGTGTCCTTCTCTGTGGAAATAGGTTCATTCCTATCAATTTTTAGATAAGACCTATACGTGATATCATAGGATATGTGTCTCTCGCTTTCTGACTTACTTCAAGTTGTGTGATTGTCTGTAGCCTCGTCTATGGTGCTGCAAACGGCATTGTTTCATTCTTTTCTGTGTCTAATATTGCATTGTGTACATGGACCACTTTTTCGTCCATTCATCTGATGATGGACATTTTTGTTGCTTCCATGTCTTGGCTATTGTAAATACTGCTGCAATACACGATGTTCCATCCTGTGTCTTTTTGATTCTGGCTTTCACAGGTGACAGGCCCAATAGTGGGCCTTCCGGATCATATGGGGACTCAATTTTTACCTTTCAACGCACTGCCATTCTGTTCCTATTATTGGCGGTGACCAGTTTACATCCCACTTAGACCGAGAGGTTACGCTATTCTCCACAACTTCTTCAACATCTATTGTTTGTTGACGTTTTGCTGATGGTCATTCTGACTGGTGTGAGGTGATACGTTTGTGTAGATTGGATTTGCATGCGTCTAATAATTCCTGATGTTTTGCGTGGATCAATGTCCTTTTCATTTTTTTTTAAGATTCAGCTAAACTTACAACTTCAAATTTCCTTCTTGAAAAATTTGCCGCGTTTGGATTTTTTTGGCCATTCCCTACCCCAGGACAGTTTTTGAGGGCATGAGTCATTTACAGCCCTGCAGTCCTTGTGAATATCAGTGACCATTAGCAGTGGATTTAAAGCTGCTGTTTGAGGAAACGGCCTTAAGGTGGCAGCATTTCTACGTTGCCAACTCTGCTTGCTAGGGAAACAGAACTTGCTGCAAGTTGTGCTTTTAGGTTGCAGATTAGAGTGGAATGTGTCAGGACAAACCCCCATAAGTTTTAGCCTCCTTAATTCTTGTTTGTGTCTTTAAGTTTTCAGTTTTATCAGAGCAAATTGGATTTTAAAATGTCTTTTGTTCTAGCTGCACAGAATCTTGTTCATGTACACATATACATATATCTATTGATCTTTGTGTCCTTTTCCATGTAGGTTATTGTAGAGTGTTGAATAGACCACTCTTGGTATTCCATAGGTCTTTGGGGATGATATATTTTATATGTATTAGTATATGTTTGTTAACCCCAATATCCTAATTTGTCCATTCCTCACACCTTTTCTTTGGCTTAACCATAAGTTTGTCTTCTCCATCTGAGATCGTCTTTCCCTATGGAAATATGTTCATTTTTATGAATTTTCAGATAACATAAGTGATATCGTAGAACATTTGTCTTTCGCAATCTGACTTTCTTCACGTTGTGTGATTATCTCTAGGCTCATCCGTGGTGCTGCATATGCCATTCTTTTATTTTTTTTCGTGGCTAATATTCCATTCTGTACATATACCACTTCTTCTTTGTCCATTCATCTGTTTATGGAGCTTTTTTTTGCTTCCATGTCTTGGCTCTTTCAATATTGCTGCAGTGCACATTTGCCTGCCTCTGTTTTTCCGATTCTGGTGGTCTTAGGTTATAGGCCCAGAAGGTGCCCTGCCGCATCATACGGTAGCTCAATTTTTACCTTTTAAAGCAGCTGCATTCAGTTTTCATTAGTGCTGTTAGCACTTTACACCCCATCAGCAGCTAGAAGGTACACAGTTCCCTAAAACCTCTTCAGCATTTATAGTTTGTAGACTTTTTGCTGATGGTCATTTGACTGGTGTGAGCTGAAACCTTTGTGGACGTGGGATTTGCATGCAGCTAATAATTCCTTATACTGAGCTATAGGCATGTCTTTTTTTTTCTTTTCCTTTTTTTTAAAGAGTGAGTACAACTTCCCTCTCATATTGACTTCTTGAAAACTTTGTCATGTGTTGAAATTTCTTGCCTATTCCCTACCCCAGGACATTTTTTGAGGGCAGGTATCATTTACAGCCCTGCAGTCCTCGTGACTATTAAGCGACCATTAGCACTGTGTTTAAAGCTGCTGTTGTGGGAAACAGCCACAAGGCGGCAGCATTATTACGTTCTCAACTCTTGTTACTAGGGCAACAGAGTCTTCCTGGACGTCGTGTTCCTCGGTTGTAAATTAGAGTGGAATGTGCTGGGACAAGCCCCCAGAAGTTTATGTCTCCTTACTTATGTTCGTTTTTTAAATTTAATTTATATTTCTTATCGGAGGAAATTTGATTAGAGTGTTGTGATTGTCTGGCTGTACAGAATCTGGTCAATGATTCATACATATGTCTGTTCATCTTCGGATCCTGTTACCATGTACGTTATTACAGAATGTTGAGTAGACCTCCCTTGGTATTTGGTAGGTGTTTTGTCATGATATATTTTATATGTATTGGTGATTATATAATTCATATAGTTTATATGTTATATGTTTATATACATTTAACATACATTAGTATATGTATGCTACCCCCATAATCCTAATTTATCCATCCTCCCACCTTTCATTTTGGTTAACCATTAGTTTGTTTTATAAGTCTGTGAGTGTGTTTTTCTGTGGAAATATGTTCATTGGGAGCAATCTTAGGATGGATAACACGTATAAATGATATCATAGGATATTTGTCATTCCTTTTTGACTTACTTAACGTACTATGATTATTTCTAGGCTCATGTGTAGTCCTGAAAACGGCATTGTTCATTTTTTTCCCGAGGCTACTATTCCATTCGGTACGTACACCACTTCTTCTTTGTCCATTTATCTGTTGATGGACATTTTGTTTGCTTGCATGGCTTGGCTATTGTAAATATTGCTGCAGTGCATGTTTGCCTGTCTGTGCCTTTCCCATTCTGGTCTTCTTAGGGTATAGGCCCATTAGGGGATCGGCCGCATGATATGGTAGCTCAATTTTTACCTTTTAAACGCAGCTCCGTTCTGTTCTCATGATTAGCTGTTACCAGTTTACATCCAACCAACAGCATAGTGGGTATGCATTTCTCCCCCAACCCGTCAGCATGCATTGTTTGTAGACTTTTTACGGATGGCATTTTGAATATTGGGTGGTGAAATCTTTCTGTAGTTTGGATTTGCATCCAACCAATAATTCCTGATATTGAGCTTTTATCCATGTTCTTCTTTTTTTAAAACAACCGAGTGAGTAACACTTACCTCTTCAAATTGTTTTCTTGAAAAATTTTCCGTGTTGTGAACTTTCTTGGCCATTACCTACCCCAGGACATTTTTTGAGGACACGTGTCATTTACGGCCCTACAATTACTGTGAATCTCAAGTGACCCTTAGCCCTGTGTTTAAAGCTGCTGTTGTGGGAAACGGCCACAAGGCGGCAGCATTTCTCCATTCCCAAGTCTGGTTACTAGGGCAGCAGAGCCTTCCTGAAAGTTGTGTTCCTAGGTTGTAAATTAGAATGGGATGTGCCAGGGAAAACCCCAATAACTTTATGTCTCATTAATTGTTGTTCGTGGTTTTAATTTTTTAAATTGGGGTAATGAGCAGAATAGTGTTTGTTCTGGGTGTGCACAATCAGGTTCAATTGAACATTATATATATCTACTCATGTACAGATCCTCTTCCCATGTAAATTACTATTATTTTTTTAAATAAATTTATTTTATTTATTTATTTATTTTTGGCTGAGTTGGATCTTCGTTGCTGCATGTGGGCTTTCTCCAGTTGCGGTGAGCGGGGGCTACTCTCCGTTGCGTTGCACCGGCTTCTCACTGCAGTGGCTTCTCTTGTTGCGGAGCACGGGCTCTAGGCGTGTGGGCTTCAGTAGTTGTGGTGCATGGGCTCAGTAGTTATGGCTCATGGGCTCCAGAGCGTAGGCTCATTAGTTGTGGTGCACGGGCTTAGTTGCTCTGCTGCATGTGGGACCTTCCCGAACCAGGGATCGAACCTGTGTCCCCTGCATTGGCAGGTGGATTCTTAACCACGGTGCCACCAGGCAAGCCCCCGTGTAAATTATTACAGAGCGTTCAGTAGACCTCCCTTGGTATATGGTCGGTCTTTTTGATACGTGTGGTTAATATGTATTTGTATACGTACGGTAACCCTAATCTTAATGTATCCATTCCTCCCACCTTTCCTTTTAGATAACCATAGTTTGTTTTCTAAGTCTGTGAGAGTCTTTCTCTGTGGAAATATGTTCATACGTGTCAGTTGTTAGGTAACAGCTAGGAGTGGTATCACAGGTTATTTGTCGGCTGCTTTCCGACTTACCTCATGTTCTGTGATTATCTCTAGGCTCATCTATGGTGCTGCAAAGAGCAGTGTTTCATCCTTTTCCATGGCGAATATTGCATTGTGTAGATGGACCACTTCTTCTTTGTGCATTCATCTGTGGATGGACATTTTGGTTACTTCCAAGTCTTGGCAATGCTAAATATTGATGCAGTGCAGGATTGCCAGCCTGTGTCTTTTGGATTCTGGTCTTCTCAGGGATTAGGCCCAGCAGTGGGCCTACTAGATCATATGGTGGTTCAAATTTTTCCCTTTCAACGCACCTCCATTCTGTTCTCACTACTGGCTGTTACCAGTTTACATGCCACCAGCAACTAGAGGGTACACAGTTCTCTAAAACCCCTTCAGAATTTATTGTTTGTAGACTTTTTACTGATGGCATTTTGAGTGTTGGGTGGTGATACCTTCTTGTAGGTTGGATTTGCATGCGTCTAATAATTCCCGATATTGAGCTTTCATCTACGTTTTTTTTTTAAGTAAAACAGAGAAACTCACCTCTTCAAATTGTTTCCTTGAAAAATTTGCCATGTTCCCTGAATTCCTGTGGCCATTACCTGCACCAGGACATTTTTTGAGGGCAGGTGTCCTTTACAGCCCTGTAGTAATTGTGAATATCACATGACCATTAGTTCTGCATTTAAAGCTGCTGTTGCAGGAAACGGCCACAAGGGGGCAGCATTTCTATATTCCCAACTCTGGTTACTAGGGCAACACAGCCTTCCTGGAAGTCCTGTTTGTAGGTTGTAAAGTAGAGTGGAATGTGCCAGGACAAACCCCCAGAAACTATGTCTACTTATTTGTTGTTGATATTCTCAGTTTAATTTTCATTTTTCTCAGAGCAAATTTGATTGCAATGTTGTGTTTGTTCTAGGTGTACAGAATGTCTTTCATTGATTCATATATCTTTTCATGTTTGGATCCTGTTCCGTAGAGATTATTACAGAATGTTGTGTAGACCTCTCTTGGTATTCGGTATGTCTGATGATTATATATTTTATAAGTATTAGCATATGTCTGTTAAACCCAATATCCTCCGTTATACATTCCTCACACCTTTCCGTTTGGTTAAGCACAAGCTTGTTTTCTGAACACGTGAGTGTCCTTCTCTGTGGAAATAGGTTCATTCCTATCAATTTTTACATAAGACCTATACGTGATATCATAGGATATGTGTCTCTCGCTTTCTGACTTACTTCAAGTTGTGTGATTGTCTGTAGCCTCGTCTATGGTGCTGCAAACGGCATTGTTTCATTCTTTTCTGTGTCTAATATTGCATTGTGTACATGGACCACTTTTTCGTCCATTCATCTGATGATGGACATTTTTGTTGCTTCCATGTCTTGGCTATTGTAAATACTGCTGCAATACACGATGTTCCATCCTGTGTCTTTTTGATTCTGGCTTTCACAGGTGACAGGCCCAATAGTGGGCCTTCCGGATCATATGGGGACTCAATTTTTACCTTTCAACGCACTGCCATTCTGTTCCTATTATTGGCGGTGACCAGTTTACATCCCACTTAGACCGAGAGGTTACGCTATTCTCCACAACTTCTTCAACATCTATTGTTTGTTGACGTTTTGCTGATGGTCATTCTGACTGGTGTGAGGTGATACGTTTGTGTAGATTGGATTTGCATGCGTCTAATAATTCCTGATGTTTTGCGTGGATCAATGTCCTTTTCATTTTTTTTTAAGATTCAGCTAAACTTACAACTTCAAATTTCCTTCTTGAAAAATTTGCCGCGTTTGGATTTTTTTGGCCATTCCCTACCCCAGGACAGTTTTTGAGGGCATGAGTCATTTACAGCCCTGCAGTCCTTGTGAATATTAGTGACCATTAGCAGTGGATTTAAAGCTGCTGTTTGAGGAAACGGCCTTAAGGTGGCAGCATTTCTACGTTGCCAACTCTGCTTGCTAGGGAAACAGAACCTTGCTGCAAGTTGTGCTTTTAGGTTGCAGATTAGAGTGGAATGTGTCAGGACAAACCCCCATAAGTTTTAGCCTCCTTAATTCTTGTTTGTGTCTTTAAGTTTTCATTTTTATCAGAGCAAATTGGATTTTAAAATGTCTTTTGTTCTAGCTGCACAGAATCTTGTTCATGTACACATATACATATATCTATTGATCTTTGTGTCCTTTTCCATGTAGGTTATTGTAGAGTGTTGAATAGACCACTCTTGGTATTCCATAGGTCTTTGGGGATGATATATTTTATATGTATTAGTATATGTTTGTTAACCCCAATATCCTAATTTGTCCATTCCTCACACCTTTTCTTTGGCTTAACCATAAGTTTGTCTTCTCCATCTGAGATTGTCTTTCCCTATGGAAATATGTTCATTTTTATGAATTTTCAGATAACATAAGTGATATCGTAGAACATTTGTCTTTCGCAATCTGACTTTCTTCACGTTGTGTGATTATCTCTAGGCTCATCCGTGGTGCTGCATATGCCATTCTTTTATTTTTTTTCGTGGCTAATATTCCATTCTGTACATATACCACTTCTTCTTTGTCCATTCATCTGTTTATGGAGCTTTTTTTTTGCTTCCATGTCTTGGCTCTTTCAATATTGCTGCAGTGCACATTTGCCTGCCTCTGTCTTTCCGATTCTGGTGGTCTTAGGTTATAGGCCCAGAAGGTGCCCTGCCGCATCATACGGTAGCTCAATTTTTACCTTTTAAAGCAGCTGCATTCAGTTTTCATTAGTGCTGTTAGCACTTTACACCCCATCAGCAGCTAGAAGGTACACAGTTCCCTAAAACCTCTTCAGCATTTATAGTTTGTAGACTTTTTGCTGATGGTCATTTGACTGGTGTGAGCTGAAACCTTTGTGGACGTGGGATTTGCATGCAGCTAATAATTCCTTATACTGAGCTATAGGCATGTCTTTTTTTTTCTTTTCCTTTTTTTTTAAAGAGTGAGTACAACTTCCCTCTCATATTGACTTCTTGAAAACTTTGTCATGTGTTGAAATTTCTTGCCTATTCCCTACCCCAGGACATTTTTTGAGGGCAGGTATCATTTACAGCCCCGCAGTCCTCGTGACTATTAAGCGGCCATTAGCACTGTGTTTAAAGCTGCTGTTGTGGGAAACAGCCACAAGGCGGCAGCATTATTACGTTCTCAACTCTTGTTACTAGGGCAACAGAGTCTTCCTGGACGTCGTGTTCCTCGGTTGTAAATTAGAGTGGAATGTGCTGGGACAAGCCCCCAGAAGTTTATGTCTCCTTACTTATGTTCGTTTTTTAAATTTAATTTATATTTCTTATCGGAGGAAATTTGATTAGAGTGTTGTGATTGTCTGGCTGTACAGAATCTGGTCAATGATTCATACATATGTCTGTTCATCTTCGGATCCTGTTACCATGTACGTTATTACAGAATGTTGAGTAGACCTCCCTTGGTATTTGGTAGGTGTTTTGTCATGATATATTTTATATGTATTGGTGATTATATAATTCATATAGTTTATATGTTATATGTTTATATACATTTAACATACATTAGTATATGTATGCTACCCCCATAATCCTAATTTATCCATCCTCCCACCTTTCATTTTGGTTAACCATTAGTTTGTTTTATAAGTCTGTGAGTGTGTTTTTCTGTGGAAATATGTTCATTGGGAGCAATCTTAGGATGGATAACACGTATAAATGATATCATAGGATATTTGTCATTCCTTTTTGACTTACTTAACGTACTATGATTATTTCTAGGCTCATGTGTAGTCCTGAAAACGGCATTGTTCATTTTATTCCCGAGGCTACTATTCCATTCGGTACGTACACCACTTCTTCTTTGTCCATTTATCTGTTGATGGACATTTTGTTTGCTTGCATGGCTTGGCTATTGTAAATATTGCTGCAGTGCATGTTTGCCTGTCTGTGCCTTTCCCATTCTGGTCTTCTTAGGGTATAGGCCCATTAGGGGATCGGCCGCATGATATGGTAGCTCAATTTTTACCTTTTAAACGCAGCTCCGTTCTGTTCTCATGATTAGCTGTTACCAGTTTACAACCAACCAACAGCATAGTGGGTATGCATTTCTCCCCCAACCCGTCAGCATGCATTGTTTGTAGACTTTGTACGGATGGCATTTTGAATATTGGGTGGTGAAATCTTTCTGTAGTTTGGATTTGCATCTAACCAATAATTCCTGATATTGAGCTTTTATCCATGTTCTTCTTTTTTTAAAACAACCGAGTGAGTAACACTTACCTCTTCAAATTGTTTTCTTGAAAAATTTTCCGTGTTGTGAACTTTCTTGGCCATTACCTACCCCAGGACATTTTTTGAGGACACGTGTCATTTACGGCCCTACAATTACTGTGAATCTCAAGTGACCCTTAGCCCTGTGTTTAAAGCTGCTGTTGTGGGAAACGGCCACAAGGCGGCAGCATTTCTCCATTCCCAAGTCTGGTTACTAGGGCAGCAGAGCCTTCCTGAAAGTTGTGTTCCTAGGTTGTAAATTAGAATGGGATGTGCCAGGGAAAACCCCAATAACTTTATGTCTCATTAATTGTTGTTCGTGGTTTTAATTTTTTAAATTGGGGTAATGAGCAGAATAGTGTTTGTTCTGGGTGTGCACAATCAGGTTCAATTGAACATTATATATATCTACTCATGTACAGATCCTCTTCCCATGTAAATTACTATTATTTTTTTAAATAAATTTATTTTATTTATTTATTTATTTTTGGCTGAGTTGGATCTTCGTTGCTGCATGTGGGCTTTCTCCAGTTGCGGTGAGCGGGGGCTACTCTCCGTTGCGGTGCACCGGCTTCTCACTGCAGTGGCTTCTCTTGTTGCGGAGCACGGGCTCTAGGCGTGTGGGCTTCAGTAGTTGTGGTGCATGGGCTCAGTAGTTATGGCTCATGGGCTCCAGAGCGTAGGCTCATTAGTTGTGGTGCACGGGCTTAGTTGCTCTGCTGCATGTGGGACCTTCCCGAACCAGGGATCGAACCTGTGTCCCCTGCATTGGCAGGTGGATTCTTAACCACGGTGCCACCAGGCAAGCCCCCGTGTAAATTATTACAGAGCGTTCAGTAGACCTCCCTTGGTATATGGTCGGTCTTTTTGATACGTGTGTTTAATATGTATTTGTATACGTACGGTAACCCTAATCTTAATGTATCCATTCCTCCCACCTTTCCTTTTAGATAACCATAGTTTGTTTTCTAAGTCTGTGAGAGTCTTTCTCTGTGGAAATATGTTCATACGTGTCAGTTGTTAGGTAACAGCTAGGAGTGGTATCACAGGTTATTTGTCGGCTGCTTTCCGACTTACCTCATGTTCTGTGATTATCTCTAGGCTCATCTATGGTGCTGCAAAGAGCAGTGTTTCATCCTTTTCCATGGCGAATATTGCATTGTGTAGATGGACCACTTCTTCTTTGTGCATTCATCTGTGGATGGACATTTTGGTTACTTCCAAGTCTTGGCAATGCTAAATATTGATGCAGTGCAGGATTGCCAGCCTGTGTCTTTTGGATTCTGGTCTTCTCAGGGATTAGGCCCAGCAGTGGGCCTACTAGATCATATGGTGGTTCAAATTTTTCCCTTTCAACGCACCTCCATTCTGTTCTCACTACTGGCTGTTACCAGTTTACATGCCACCAGCAACTAGAGGGTACACAGTTCTCTAAAACCCCTTCAGAATTTATTGTTTGTAGACTTTTTACTGATGGCATTTTGAGTGTTGGGTGGTGATACCTTCTTGTAGGTTGGATTTGCATGCGTCTAATAATTCCCGATATTGAGCTTTCATCTACGTTTTTTTTTAAGTAAAACAGAGAAACTCACCTCTTCAAATTGTTTCCTTGAAAAATTTGCCATGTTCCCTGAATTCCTGTGGCCATTACCTGCACCAGGACATTTTTTGAGGGCAGGTGTCCTTTACAGCCCTGTAGTAATTGTGAATATCACATGACCATTAGTTCTGCATTTAAAGCTGCTGTTGCAGGAAACGGCCACAAGGGGGCAGCATTTCTATATTCCCAACTCTGGTTACTAGGGCAACACAGCCTTCCTGGAAGTCCTGTTTGTAGGTTGTAAAGTAGAGTGGAATGTGCCAGGACAAACCCCCAGAAACTATGTCTACTTATTTGTTGTTGATCTTCTCAGTTTAATTTTCATTTTTCTCAGAGCAAATTTGATTGCAATGTTGTGTTTGTTCTAGGTGTACAGAATGTCTTTCATTGATTCATATATCTTTTCATGTTTGGATCCTGTTCCGTAGAGATTATTACAGAATGTTGTGTAGACCTCTCTTGGTATTCGGTATGTCTGATGATTATATATTTTATAAGTATTAGCATATGTCTGTTAAACCCAATATCCTCCGTTATACATTCCTCACACCTTTCCGTTTGGTTAAGCACAAGCTTGTTTTCTGAACACGTGAGTGTCCTTCTCTGTGGAAATAGGTTCATTCCTATCAATTTTTAGATAAGACCTATACGTGATATCATAGGATATGTGTCTCTCGCTTTCTGACTTACTTCAAGTTGTGTGATTGTCTGTAGCCTCGTCTATGGTGCTGCAAACGGCATTGTTTCATTCTTTTCTGTGTCTAATATTGCATTGTGTACATGGACCACTTTTTCGTCCATTCATCTGATGATGGACATTTTTGTTGCTTCCATGTCTTGGCTATTGTAAATACTGCTGCAATACACGATGTTCCATCCTGTGTCTTTTTGATTCTGGCTTTCACAGGTGACAGGCCCAATAGTGGGCCTTCCGGATCATATGGGGACTCAATTTTTACCTTTCAACGCACTGCCATTCTGTTCCTATTATTGGCGGTGACCAGTTTACATCCCACTTAGACCGAGAGGTTACGCTATTCTCCACAACTTCTTCAACATCTATTGTTTGTTGACGTTTTGCTGATGGTCATTCTGACTGGTGTGAGGTGATACGTTTGTGTAGATTGGATTTGCATGCGTCTAATAATTCCTGATGTTTTGCGTGGATCAATGTCCTTTTCATTTTTTTTTAAGATTCAGCTAAACTTACAACTTCAAATTTCCTTCTTGAAAAATTTGCCGCGTTTGGATTTTTTTGGCCATTCCCTACCCCAGGACAGTTTTTGAGGGCATGAGTCATTTACAGCCCTGCAGTCCTTGTGAATATCAGTGACCATTAGCAGTGGATTTAAAGCTGCTGTTTGAGGAAACGGCCTTAAGGTGGCAGCATTTCTACGTTGCCAACTCTGCTTGCTAGGGAAACAGAACTTGCTGCAAGTTGTGCTTTTAGGTTGCAGATTAGAGTGGAATGTGTCAGGACAAACCCCCATAAGTTTTAGCCTCCTTAATTCTTGTTTGTGTCTTTAAGTTTTCATTTTTATCAGAGCAAATTGGATTTTAAAATGTCTTTTGTTCTAGCTGCACAGAATCTTGTTCATGTACACATATACATATATCTATTGATCTTTGTGTCCTTTTCCATGTAGGTTATTGTAGAGTGTTGAATAGACCACTCTTGGTATTCCATAGGTCTTTGGGGATGATATATTTTATATGTATTAGTATATGTTTGTTAACCCCAATATCCTAATTTGTCCATTCCTCACACCTTTTCTTTGGCTTAACCATAAGTTTGTCTTCTCCATCTGAGATCGTCTTTCCCTATGGAAATATGTTCATTTTTATGAATTTTCAGATAACATAAGTGATATCGTAGAACATTTGTCTTTCGCAATCTGACTTACTTCACGTTGTGTGATTATCTCTAGGCTCATCCGTGGTGCTGCATATGCCATTCTTTTATTTTTTTTCGTGGCTAATATTCCATTCTGTACATATACCACTTCTTCTTTGTCCATTCATCTGTTTATGGAGCTTTTTTTTGCTTCCATGTCTTGGCTCTTTCAATATTGCTGCAGTGCACATTTGCCTGCCTCTGTTTTTCCGATTCTGGTGGTCTTAGGTTATAGGCCCAGAAGGTGCCCTGCCGCATCATACGGTAGCTCAATTTTTACCTTTTAAAGCAGCTGCATTCAGTTTTCATTAGTGCTGTTAGCACTTTACACCCCATCAGCAGCTAGAAGGTACACAGTTCCCTAAAACCTCTTCAGCATTTATAGTTTGTAGACTTTTTGCTGATGGTCATTTGACTGGTGTGAGCTGAAACCTTTGTGGACGTGGGATTTGCATGCAGCTAATAATTCCTTATACTGAGCTATAGGCATGTCTTTTTTTTTCTTTTCCTTTTTTTTAAAGAGTGAGTACAACTTCCCTCTCATATTGACTTCTTGAAAACTTTGTCATGTGTTGAAATTTCTTGCCTATTCCCTACCCCAGGACATTTTTTGAGGGCAGGTATCATTTACAGCCCCGCAGTCCTCGTGACTATTAAGCGACCATTAGCACTGTGTTTAAAGCTGCTGTTGTGGGAAACAGCCACAAGGCGGCAGCATTATTACGTTCTCAACTCTTGTTACTAGGGCAACAGAGTCTTCCTGGACGTCGTGTTCCTCGGTTGTAAATTAGAGTGGAATGTGCTGGGACAAGCCCCCAGAAGTTTATGTCTCCTTACTTATGTTCGTTTTTTAAATTTAATTTATATTTCTTATCGGAGGAAATTTGATTAGAGTGTTGTGATTGTCTGGCTGTACAGAATCTGGTCAATGATTCATACATATGTCTGTTCATCTTCGGATCCTGTTACCATGTACGTTATTACAGAATGTTGAGTAGACCTCCCTTGGTATTTGGTAGGTGTTTTGTCATGATATATTTTATATGTATTGGTGATTATATAATTCATATAGTTTATATGTTATATGTTTATATACATTTAACATACATTAGTATATGTATGCTACCCCCATAATCCTAATTTATCCATCCTCCCACCTTTCATTTTGGTTAACCATTAGTTTGTTTTATAAGTCTGTGAGTGTGTTTTTCTGTGGAAATATGTTCATTGGGAGCAATCTTAGGATGGATAACACGTATAAATGATATCATAGGATATTTGTCATTCCTTTTTGACTTACTTAACGTACTATGATTATTTCTAGGCTCATGTGTAGTCCTGAAAACGGCATTGTTCATTTTATTCCCGAGGCTACTATTCCATTCGGTACGTACACCACTTCTTCTTTGTCCATTTATCTGTTGATGGACATTTTGTTTGCTTGCATGGCTTGGCTATTGTAAATATTGCTGCAGTGCATGTTTGCCTGTCTGTGCCTTTCCCATTCTGGTCTTCTTAGGGTATAGGCCCATTAGGGGATCGGCCGCATGATATGGTAGCTCAATTTTTACCTTTTAAACGCAGCTCCGTTCTGTTCTCATGATTAGCTGTTACCAGTTTACATCCAACCAACAGCATAGTGGGTATGCATTTCTCCCCCAACCCGTCAGCATGCATTGTTTGTAGACTTTTTACGGATGGCATTTTGAATATTGGGTGGTGAAATCTTTCTGTAGTTTGGATTTGCATCCAACCAATAATTCCTGATATTGAGCTTTTATCCATGTTCTTCTTTTTTTAAAACAACCGAGTGAGTAACACTTACCTCTTCAAATTGTTTTCTTGAAAAATTTTCCGTGTTGTGAACTTTCTTGGCCATTACCTACCCCAGGACATTTTTTGAGGACACGTGTCATTTACGGCCCTACAATTACTGTGAATCTCAAGTGACCCTTAGCCCTGTGTTTAAAGCTGCTGTTGTGGGAAACGGCCACAAGGCGGCAGCATTTCTCCATTCCCAAGTCTGGTTACTAGGGCAGCAGAGCCTTCCTGAAAGTTGTGTTCCTAGGTTGTAAATTAGAATGGGATGTGCCAGGGAAAACCCCAATAACTTTATGTCTCATTAATTGTTGTTCGTGGTTTTAATTTTTTAAATTGGGGTAATGAGCAGAATAGTGTTTGTTCTGGGTGTGCACAATCAGGTTCAATTGAACATTATATATATCTACTCATGTACAGATCCTCTTCCCATGTAAATTACTATTATTTTTTTAAATAAATTTATTTTATTTATTTATTTATTTTTGGCTGAGTTGGATCTTCGTTGCTGCATGTGGGCTTTCTCCAGTTGCGGTGAGCGGGGGCTACTCTCCGTTGCGGTGCACCGGCTTCTCACTGCAGTGGCTTCTCTTGTTGCGGAGCACGGGCTCTAGGCGTGTGGGCTTCAGTAGTTGTGGTGCATGGGCTCAGTAGTTATGGCTCATGGGCTCCAGAGCGTAGGCTCATTAGTTGTGGTGCACGGGCTTAGTTGCTCTGCTGCATGTGGGACCTTCCCGAACCAGGGATCGAACCTGTGTCCCCTGCATTGGCAGGTGGATTCTTAACCACGGTGCCACCAGGCAAGCCCCCGTGTAAATTATTACAGAGCGTTCAGTAGACCTCCCTTGGTATATGGTCGGTCTTTTTGATACGTGTGTTTAATATGTATTTGTATACGTACGGTAACCCTAATCTTAATGTATCCATTCCTCCCACCTTTCCTTTTAGATAACCATAGTTTGTTTTCTAAGTCTGTGAGAGTCTTTCTCTGTGGAAATATGTTCATACGTGTCAGTTGTTAGGTAACAGCTAGGAGTGGTATCACAGGTTATTTGTCGGCTGCTTTCCGACTTACCTCATGTTCTGTGATTATCTCTAGGCTCATCTATGGTGCTGCAAAGAGCAGTGTTTCATCCTTTTCCATGGCGAATATTGCATTGTGTAGATGGACCACTTCTTCTTTGTGCATTCATCTGTGGATGGACATTTTGGTTACTTCCAAGTCTTGGCAATGCTAAATATTGATGCAGTGCAGGATTGCCAGCCTGTGTCTTTTGGATTCTGGTCTTCTCAGGGATTAGGCCCAGCAGTGGGCCTACTAGATCATATGGTGGTTCAAATTTTTCCCTTTCAACGCACCTCCATTCTGTTCTCACTACTGGCTGTTACCAGTTTACATGCCACCAGCAACTAGAGGGTACACAGTTCTCTAAAACCCCTTCAGAATTTATTGTTTGTAGACTTTTTACTGATGGCATTTTGAGTGTTGGGTGGTGATACCTTCTTGTAGGTTGGATTTGCATGCGTCTAATAATTCCCGATATTGAGCTTTCATCTACGTTTTTTTTTAAGTAAAACAGAGAAACTCACCTCTTCAAATTGTTTCCTTGAAAAATTTGCCATGTTCCCTGAATTCCTGTGGCCATTACCTGCACCAGGACATTTTTTGAGGGCAGGTGTCCTTTACAGCCCTGTAGTAATTGTGAATATCACATGACCATTAGTTCTGCATTTAAAGCTGCTGTTGCAGGAAACGGCCACAAGGGGGCAGCATTTCTATATTCCCAACTCTGGTTACTAGGGCAACACAGCCTTCCTGGAAGTCCTGTTTGTAGGTTGTAAAGTAGAGTGGAATGTGCCAGGACAAACCCCCAGAAACTATGTCTACTTATTTGTTGTTGATCTTCTCAGTTTAATTTTCATTTTTCTCAGAGCAAATTTGATTGCAATGTTGTGTTTGTTCTAGGTGTACAGAATGTCTTTCATTGATTCATATATCTTTTCATGTTTGGATCCTGTTCCGTAGAGATTATTACAGAATGTTGTGTAGACCTCTCTTGGTATTCGGTATGTCTGATGATTATATATTTTATAAGTATTAGCATATGTCTGTTAAACCCAATATCCTCCGTTATACATTCCTCACACCTTTCCGTTTGGTTAAGCACAAGCTTGTTTTCTGAACACGTGAGTGTCCTTCTCTGTGGAAATAGGTTCATTCCTATCAATTTTTAGATAAGACCTATACGTGATATCATAGGATATGTGTCTCTCGCTTTCTGACTTACTTCAAGTTGTGTGATTGTCTGTAGCCTCGTCTATGGTGCTGCAAACGGCATTGTTTCATTCTTTTCTGTGTCTAATATTGCATTGTGTACATGGACCACTTTTTCGTCCATTCATCTGATGATGGACATTTTTGTTGCTTCCATGTCTTGGCTATTGTAAATACTGCTGCAATACACGATGTTCCATCCTGTGTCTTTTTGATTCTGGCTTTCACAGGTGACAGGCCCAATAGTGGGCCTTCCGGATCATATGGGGACTCAATTTTTACCTTTCAACGCACTGCCATTCTGTTCCTATTATTGGCGGTGACCAGTTTACATCCCACTTAGACCGAGAGGTTACGCTATTCTCCACAACTTCTTCAACATCTATTGTTTGTTGACGTTTTGCTGATGGTCATTCTGACTGGTGTGAGGTGATACGTTTGTGTAGATTGGATTTGCATGCGTCTAATAATTCCTGATGTTTTGCGTGGATCAATGTCCTTTTCATTTTTTTTTAAGATTCAGCTAAACTTACAACTTCAAATTTCCTTCTTGAAAAATTTGCCGCGTTTGGATTTTTTTGGCCATTCCCTACCCCAGGACAGTTTTTGAGGGCATGAGTCATTTACAGCCCTGCAGTCCTTGTGAATATTAGTGACCATTAGCAGTGGATTTAAAGCTGCTGTTTGAGGAAACGGCCTTAAGGTGGCAGCATTTCTACGTTGCCAACTCTGCTTGCTAGGGAAACAGAACCTTGCTGCAAGTTGTGCTTTTAGGTTGCAGATTAGAGTGGAATGTGTCAGGACAAACCCCCATAAGTTTTAGCCTCCTTAATTCTTGTTTGTGTCTTTAAGTTTTCATTTTTATCAGAGCAAATTGGATTTTAAAATGTCTTTTGTTCTAGCTGCACAGAATCTTGTTCATGTACACATATACATATATCTATTGATCTTTGTGTCCTTTTCCATGTAGGTTATTGTAGAGTGTTGAATAGACCACTCTTGGTATTCCATAGGTCTTTGGGGATGATATATTTTATATGTATTAGTATATGTTTGTTAACCCCAATATCCTAATTTGTCCATTCCTCACACCTTTTCTTTGGCTTAACCATAAGTTTGTCTTCTCCATCTGAGATTGTCTTTCCCTATGGAAATATGTTCATTTTTATGAATTTTCAGATAACATAAGTGATATCGTAGAACATTTGTCTTTCGCAATCTGACTTACTTCACGTTGTGTGATTATCTCTAGGCTCATCCGTGGTGCTGCATATGCCATTCTTTTATTTTTTTTCGTGGCTAATATTCCATTCTGTACATATACCACTTCTTCTTTGTCCATTCATCTGTTTATGGAGCTTTTTTTTTGCTTCCATGTCTTGGCTCTTTCAATATTGCTGCAGTGCACATTTGCCTGCCTCTGTCTTTCCGATTCTGGTGGTCTTAGGTTATAGGCCCAGAAGGTGCCCTGCCGCATCATACGGTAGCTCAATTTTTACCTTTTAAAGCAGCTGCATTCAGTTTTCATTAGTGCTGTTAGCACTTTACACCCCATCAGCAGCTAGAAGGTACACAGTTCCCTAAAACCTCTTCAGCATTTATAGTTTGTAGACTTTTTGCTGATGGTCATTTGACTGGTGTGAGCTGAAACCTTTGTGGACGTGGGATTTGCATGTAGCTAATAATTCCTTATACTGAGCTATAGGCATGTCTTTTTTTTTCTTTTCCTTTTTTTTTAAAGAGTGAGTACAACTTCCCTCTCATATTGACTTCTTGAAAACTTTGTCATGTGTTGAAATTTCTTGCCTATTCCCTACCCCAGGACATTTTTTGAGGGCAGGTATCATTTACAGCCCCGCAGTCCTCGTGACTATTAAGCGACCATTAGCACTGTGTTTAAAGCTGCTGTTGTGGGAAACAGCCACAAGGCGGCAGCATTATTACGTTCTCAACTCTTGTTACTAGGGCAACAGAGTCTTCCTGGACGTCGTGTTCCTCGGTTGTAAATTAGAGTGGAATGTGCTGGGACAAGCCCCCAGAAGTTTATGTCTCCTTACTTATGTTCGTTTTTTAAATTTAATTTATATTTCTTATCGGAGGAAATTTGATTAGAGTGTTGTGATTGTCTGGCTGTACAGAATCTGGTCAATGATTCATACATATGTCTGTTCATCTTCGGATCCTGTTACCATGTACGTTATTACAGAATGTTGAGTAGACCTCCCTTGGTATTTGGTAGGTGTTTTGTCATGATATATTTTATAGGTATTGGTGATTATATAATTCATATAGTTTATATGTTATATGTTTATATACATTTAACATACATTAGTATATGTATGCTACCCCCATAATCCTAATTTATCCATCCTCCCACCTTTCATTTTGGTTAACCATTAGTTTGTTTTATCAGTCTGTGAGTGTGTTTTTCTGTGGAAATATGTTCATTGGGAGCAATCTTAGGATGGATAACACGTATAAATGATATCATAGGATATTTGTCATTCCTTTTTGACTTACTTAACGTACTATGATTATTTCTAGGCTCATGTGTAGTCCTGAAAACGGCATTGTTCATTTTTTTCCCGAGGCTACTATTCCATTTGGTACGTACACCACTTCTTCTTTGTCCATTTATCTGTTGATGGACATTTTGTTTGCTTGCATGGCTTGGCTATTGTAAATATTGCTGCAGTGCATGTTTGCCTGTCTGTGCCTTTCCCATTCTGGTCTTCTTAGGGTATAGGCCCATTAGGGGATCGGCCGCATGATACGGTAGCTCAATTTTTACCTTTTAAACGCAGCTCCGTTCTGTTCTCATGATTAGCTGTTACCAGTTTACATCCAACTAACAGCATAGTGGGTATGCATTTCTCCCCCAACCCGTCAGCATGCATTGTTTGTAGACTTTTTACGGATGGCATTTTGAATATTGGGTGGTGAAATCTTTTTGTAGTTTGGATTTGCATCCAACCAATAATTCCTGATATTGAGCTTTTATCCATGTTTTTCTTTTTTTAAAACAACCGAGTGAGTAACACTTACCTCTTCAAATTGTTTTCTTGAAAAATTTTCCGTTTTGTGAACTTTCTTGGCCATTACCTACCCCAGGACATTTTTTGAGGACACGTGTCATTTACGGCCCTACAATTACTGTGAATCTCAAGTGACCCTTAGCCCTGTGTTTAAAGCTGCTGTTGTGGGAAACGGCCACAAGGCGGCAGCATTTCTCCATTCCCAAGTCTGGTTACTAGGGCAGCAGAGCCTTCCTGAAAGTTGTGTTCCTAGGTTGTAAATTAGAATGGGATGTGCCAGGGAAAACCCCAATAACTTTATGTCTCATTAATTGTTGTTCGTGGTTTCAATTTTTTAAATTGGGGTAATGAGCAGAATAGTGTTTGTTCTGGGTGTGCACAATCAGGTTCAATTGAACATTATATATATCTACTCATGTACAGATCCTCTTCCCATGTAAATTACTATTATTTTTTTAAATAAAGTTATTTTATTTATTTATTTATTTTTGGCTGAGTTGGATCTTCGTTGCTGCATGTGGGCTTTCTCCAGTTGCGGTGAGCGGGGGCTACTCTCCGTTGCGGTGCACCGGCTTCTCACTGCAGTGGCTTCTCTTGTTGCGGAGCACGGGCTCTAGGCGTGTGGGCTTCAGCAGTTATGGTGCATGGGCTCAGTAGTTATGGCTCATGGGCTCCAGAGCGTAGGCTCATTAGTTGTGGTGCATGGGCTTAGTTGCTCTGCTGCATGTGGGACCTTCCCGAACCAGGGATCGAACCTGTGTCCCCTGCATTGGCAGGTGGATTCTTAACCACGGTGCCACCAGGCAAGCCCCCGTGTAAATTATTACAGAGCGTTCAGTAGACCTCCCTTGGTATATGGTCGGTCTTTTTGATACGTGTGTTTAATATGTATTTGTATACGTACGGTAACCCTAATCTTAATGTATCCATTCCTCCCACCTTTCCTTTTAGATAACCATAGTTTGTTTTCTAAGTCTGTGAGAGTCTTTCTCTGTGGAAATATGTTCATACGTGTCAGTTGTTCGGTAACAGCTAGGAGTGGTATCACAGGTTATTTGTCGGCTGCTTTCCGACTTACCTCATGTTCTGTGATTATCTCTAGGCTCATCTATGGTGCTGCAAAGAGCAGTGTTTCATCCTTTTCCATGGCGAATATTGCATTGTGTAGATGGACCACTTCTTCTTTGTGCATTCATCTGTGGATGGACATTTTGGTTACTTCCAAGTCTTGGCAATGCTAAATATTGATGCAGTGCAGGATTGCCAGCCTGTGTCTTTTGGATTCTGGTCTTCTCAGGGATTAGGCCCAGCAGTGGGCCTACTAGATCATATGGTGGTTCAAATTTTTCCCTTTCAACGCACCTCCATTCTGTTCTCACTACTGGCTGTTACCAGTTTACATGCCACCAGCAACTAGAGGGTACACAGTTCTCTAAAACCCCTTCAGAATTTATTGTTTGTAGACTTTTTACTGATGGCATTTTGAGTGTTGGGTGGTGATACCTTCTTGTAGGTTGGATTTGCATGCGTCTAATAATTCCCGATATTGAGCTTTCATCTACGTTTTTTTTTTAAGTAAAACAGAGAAACTCACCTCTTCAAATTGTTTCCTTGAAAAATTTGCCATGTTCCCTGAATTCCTGTGGCCATTACCTGCACCAGGACATTTTTTGAGGGCAGGTGTCCTTTACAGCCCTGTAGTAATTGTGAATATCACATGACCATTAGTTCTGCATTTAAAGCTGCTGTTGCAGGAAACGGCCACAAGGGGGCAGCATTTCTATATTCCCAACTCTGGTTACTAGGGCAACACAGCCTTCCTGGAAGTCCTGTTTGTAGGTTGTAAAGTAGAGTGGAATGTGCCAGGACAAACCCCCAGAAACTATGTCTACTTATTTGTTGTTGATCTTCTCAGTTTAATTTTCATTTTTCTCAGAGCAAATTTGATTGCAATGTTGTGTTTGTTCTAGGTGTACAGAATGTCTTTCATTGATTCATATATCTTTTCATGTTTGGATCCTGTTCCGTAGAGATTATTACAGAATGTTGTGTAGACCTCTCTTGGTATTCGGTATGTCTGATGATTATATATTTTATAAGTATTAGCATATGTCTGTTAAACCCAATATCCTCCGTTATACATTCCTCACACCTTTCCGTTTGGTTAAGCACAAGCTTGTTTTCTGAACACGTGAGTGTCCTTCTCTGTGGAAATAGGTTCATTCCTATCAATTTTTACATAAGACCTATACGTGATATCATAGGATATGTGTCTCTCGCTTTCTGACTTACTTCAAGTTGTGTGATTGTCTGTAGCCTCGTCTATGGTGCTGCAAACGGCATTGTTTCATTCTTTTCTGTGTCTAATATTGCATTGTGTACATGGACCACTTTTTCGTCCATTCATCTGATGATGGACATTTTTGTTGCTTCCATGTCTTGGCTATTGTAAATACTGCTGCAATACACGATGTTCCATCCTGTGTCTTTTTGATTCTGGCTTTCACAGGTGACAGGTCCAATAGCGGGCCTTCCGGATCATATGGGGACTCAATTTTTACCTTTCAACGCACTGCCATTCTGTTCCTATTATTGGCGGTGACCAGTTTACATCCCACTTAGACCGAGAGGTTACGCTATTCTCCACAACTTCTTCAACATCTATTGTTTGTTGACGTTTTGCTGATGGTCATTCTGACTGGTGTGAGGTGATACGTTTGTGTAGATTGGATTTGCATGCGTCTAATAATTCCTGATGTTTTGCGTGGATCAATGTCCTTTTCATTTTTTTTTAAGATTCAGCTAAACTTACAACTTCAAATTTCCTTCTTGAAAAATTTGCCGCGTTTGGATTTTTTTGGCCATTCCCTACCCCAGGACAGTTTTTGAGGGCATGAGTCATTTACAGCCCTGCAGTCCTTGTGAATATCAGTGACCATTAGCAGTGGATTTAAAGCTGCTGTTTGAGGAAACGGCCTTAAGGTGGCAGCATTTCTACGTTGCCAACTCTGCTTGCTAGGGAAACAGAACCTTGCTGCAAGTTGTGCTTTTAGGTTGCAGATTAGAGTGGAATGTGTCAGGACAAACCCCCATAAGTTTTAGCCTCCTTAATTCTTGTTTGTGTCTTTAAGTTTTCATTTTTATCAGAGCAAATTGGATTTTAAAATGTCTTTTGTTCTAGCTGCACAGAATCTTGTTCATGTACACATATACATATATCTATTGATCTTTGTGTCCTTTTCCATGTAGGTTATTGTAGAGTGTTGAATAGACCACTCTTGGTATTCCATAGGTCTTTGGGGATGATATATTTTATATGTATTAGTATATGTTTGTTAACCCCAATATCCTAACTTGTCCATTCCTCACACCTTTTCTTTGGCTTAACCATAAGTTTGTCTTCTCCATCTGAGATCGTCTTTCCCTATGGAAATATGTTCATTTTTATGAATTTTCAGATAACATAAGTGATATCGTAGAACATTTGTCTTTCGCAATCTGACTTACTTCACGTTGTGTGATTATCTCTAGGCTCATCCGTGGTGCTGCATATGCCATTCTTTTATTTTTTTTCGTGGCTAATATTCCATTCTGTACATATACCACTTCTGCTTTGTCCATTCATCTGTTTATGGAGCTTTTTTTTGCTTCCATGTCTTGGCTCTTTCAATATTGCTGCAGTGCACATTTGCCTGCCTCTGTCTTTCCGATTCTGGTGGTCTTAGGTTATAGGCCCAGAAGGTGCCCTGCCGCATCATACGGTAGCTCAATTTTTACCTTTTAAAGCAGCTGCATTCAGTTTTCATTAGTGCTGTTAGCACTTTACACCCCATCAGCAGCTAGAAGGTACACAGTTCCCTAAAACCTCTTCAGCATTTATAGTTTGTAGACTTTTTGCTGATGGTCATTTGACTGGTGTGAGCTGAAACCTTTGTGGACGTGGGATTTGCATGCAGCTAATAATTCCTTATACTGAACTATAGGCATGTCTTTTTTTTTCTTTTCCTTTTTTTTTAAAGAGTGAGTACAACTTCCCTCTCATATTGACTTCTTGAAAACTTTGTCATGTGTTGAAATTTCTTGCCTATTCCCTACCCCAGGACATTTTTTGAGGGCAGGTATCATTTACAGCCCCGCAGTCCTCGTGACTATTAAGCGACCATTAGCACTGTGTTTAAAGCTGCTGTTGTGGGAAACAGCCACAAGGCGGCAGCATTATTACGTTCTCAACTCTTGTTACTAGGGCAACAGAGTCTTCCTGGACGTCGTGTTCCTCGGTTGTAAATTAGAGTGGAATGTGCTGGGACA
Source organism: Eubalaena glacialis (assembly GCF_028564815.1). Lineage (NCBI taxonomy): Eukaryota > Metazoa > Chordata > Mammalia > Artiodactyla > Balaenidae > Eubalaena > Eubalaena glacialis. The sequence continues at coordinate 130,521,564 of NC_083722.1, read as the reverse complement.
AGCCCCCAGAAGTTTATGTCTCCTTACTTATGTTCGTTTTTTAAATTTAATTTATCTTTCTCATCGGAGGAAATTTGATTAGAGTGTTGTGATTGTCTGGCTGTACAGAATCTGGTCAATGATTCATACATATGTCTGTTCATCTTCGGATCCTGTTACCATGTACGTTATTACAGAATGTTGAGTAGACCTCCCTTGGTATTTGGTAGGTGTTTTGTCATGATATATTTTATAGGTATTGGTGATTATATAATTCATATAGTTTATATGTTATATGTTTATATACATTTAACATACATTAGTATATGTATGCTACCCCCATAATCCTAATTTATCCATCCTCCCACCTTTCATTTTGGTTAACCATTAGTTTGTTTTATCAGTCTGTGAGTGTGTTTTTCTGTGGAAATATGTTCATTGGGAGCAATCTTAGGATGGATAACACGTATAAATGATATCATAGGATATTTGTCATTCCTTTTTGACTTACTTAACGTACTATGATTATTTCTAGGCTCATGTGTAGTCCTGAAAACGGCATTGTTCATTTTTTTCCCGAGGCTACTATTCCATTCGGTACGTACACCACTTCTTCTTTGTCCATTTATCTGTTGATGGACATTTTGTTTGCTTGCATGGCTTGGCTATTGTAAATATTGCTGCAGTGCATGTTTGCCTGTCTGTGCCTTTCCCATTCTGGTCTTCTTAGGGTATAGGCCCATTAGGGGATCGGCCGCATGATATGGTAGCTCAATTTTTACCTTTTAAACGCAGCTCCGTTCTGTTCTCATGATTAGCTGTTACCAGTTTACATCCAACCAACAGCATAGTGGGTATGCATTTCTCCCCCAACCCGTCAGCATGCATTGTTTGTAGACTTTGTACGGATGGCATTTTGAATATTGGGTGGTGAAATCTTTCTGTAGTTTGGATTTGCATCCAACCAATAATTCCTGATATTGAGCTTTTATCCATGTTCTTCTTTTTTTAAAACAACCGAGTGAGTAACACTTACCTCTTCAAATTGTTTTCTTGAAAAATTTTCCGTGTTGTGAACTTTCTTGGCCATTACCTACCCCAGGACATTTTTTGAGGACACGTGTCATTTACGGCCCTACAATTACTGTGAATCTCAAGTGACCCTTAGCCCTGTGTTTAAAGCTGCTGTTGTGGGAAACGGCCACAAGGCGGCAGCATTTCTCCATTCCCAGGTCTGGTTACTAGGGCAACAGAGCCTTCCTGAAAGTTGTGTTCCTAGGTTGTAAATTAGAATGGGATGTGCCAGGGAAAACCCCAATAACTTTATGTCTCATTAATTGTTGTTCGTGGTTTTAATTTTTTAAATTGGGGTAATGAGCAGAATAGTGTTTGTTCTGGGTGTGCACAATCAGGTTCAATTGAACATTATATATATCTACTCATGTACAGATCCTCTTCCCATGTAAATTACTATTATTTTTTTAAATAAATTTATTTTATTTATTTACTTATTTTTGGCTGAGTTGGATCTTCGTTGCTGCATGTGGGCTTTCTCCAGTTGCGGTGAGCGGGGGCTACTCTCCGTTGCGGTGCACCGGCTTCTCACTGCAGTGGCTTCTCTTGTTGCGGAGCACAGGCTCTAGGTGTGTGGGCTTCAGTAGTTGTGGTGCATGGGCTCAGTAGTTATGGCTCATGGGCTCCAGAGCGTAGGCTCATTAGTTGTGGTGCACGGGCTTAGTTGCTCTGCTGCATGTGGGACCTTCCCGAACCAGGGATCGAACCTGTGTCCCCTGCATTGGCAGGTGGATTCTTAACCACGGTGCCACCAGGCAAGCCCCCGTGTAAATTATTACAGAGCGTTCAGTAGACCTCCCTTGGTATATGGTCGGTCTTTTTGATACGTGTGTTTAATATGTATTTGTATACGTACGGTAACCCTAATCTTAATGTGTCCATTCCTCCCACCTTTCCTTTTAGATAACCATAGTTTGTTTTCTAAGTCTGTGAGAGTCTTTCTCTGTGGAAATATGTTCATACGTGTCAGTTGTTAGGTAACAGCTAGGAGTGATATCACAGGTTATTTGTCGGCTGCTTTCCGACTTACCTCATGTTCTGTGATTATCTCTAGGCTCATCTATGGTGCTGCAAAGAGCAGTGTTTCATCCTTTTCCATGGCGAATATTGCATTGTGTAGATGGACCACTTCTTCTTTGTGCATTCATCTGTGGATGGACATTTTGGTTACTTCCAAGTCTTGGCAATGCTAAATATTGATGCAGTGCAGGATTGCCAGCCTGTGTCTTTTGGATTCTGGTCTTCTCAGGGATTAGGCCCAGCAGTGGGCCTACTAGATCATATGGTGGTTCAAATTTTTCCCTTTCAACGCACCTCCATTCTGTTCTCACTACTGGCTGTTACCAGTTTACATGCCACCAGCAACTAGAGGGTACACAGTTCTCTAAAACCCCTTCAGAATTTATTGTTTGTAGACTTTTTACTGATGGCATTTTGAGTGTTGGGTGGTGATACCTTCTTTTAGGTTGGATTTGCATGCGTCTAATAATTCCCGATATTGAGCTTTCATCTACGTTTTTTTTTTAAGTAAAACAGAGAAACTCACCTCTTCAAATTGTTTCCTTGAAAAATTTGCCATGTTCCCTGAATTCCTGTGGCCATTACCTGCACCAGGACATTTTTTGAGGGCAGGTGTCCTTTACAGCCCTGTAGTAATTGTGAATATCACATGACCATTAGTTCTGCATTTAAAGCTGCTGTTGCAGGAAACGGCCACAAGGGGGCAGCATTTCTATATTCCCAACTCTGGTTACTAGGGCAACACAGCCTTCCTGGAAGTCCTGTTTGTAGGTTGTAAAGTAGAGTGGAATGTGCCAGGACAAACCCCCAGAAACTATGTCTACTTATTTGTTGTTGATCTTCTCAGTTTAATTTTCATTTTTCTCAGAGCAAATTTGATTGCAATGTTGTGTTTGTTCTAGGTGTACAGAATGTCTTTCATTGATTCATATATCTTTTCATGTTTGGATCCTGTTCCGTAGAGATTATTACAGAATGTTGTGTAGACCTCTCTTGGTATTCGGTATGTCTGATGATTATATATTTTATAAGTATTAGCATATGTCTGTTAAACCCAATATCCTCCGTTATACATTCCTCACACCTTTCCGTTTGGTTAAGCACAAGCTTGTTTTCTGAACACGTGAGTGTCCTTCTCTGTGGAAATAGGTTCATTCCTATCAATTTTTACATAAGACCTATACGTGATATCATAGGATATGTGTCTCTCGCTTTCTGACTTACTTCAAGTTGTGTGATTGTCTGTAGCCTCGTCTATGGTGCTGCAAACGGCATTGTTTCATTCTTTTCTGTGTCTAATATTGCATTGTGTACATGGACCACTTTTTCGTCCATTCATCTGATGATGGACATTTTTGTTGCTTCCATGTCTTGGCTATTGTAAATACTGCTGCAATACACGATGTTCCATCCTGTGTCTTTTTGATTCTGGCTTTCACAGGTGACAGGCCCAATAGCGGGCCTTCCGGATCATATGGGGACTCAATTTTTACCTTTCAACGCACTGCCATTCTGTTCCTATTATTGGCGGTGACCAGTTTACATCCCACTTAGACCGAGAGGTTACGCTATTCTCCACAACTTCTTCAACATCTATTGTTTGTTGACGTTTTGCTGATGGTCATTCTGACTGGTGTGAGGTGATACGTTTGTGTAGATTGGATTTGCATGCGTCTAATAATTCCTGATGTTTTGCGTGGATCAATGTCCTTTTCATTTTTTTTTAAGATTCAGCTAAACTTACAACTTCAAATTTCCTTCTTGAAAAATTTGCCGCGTTTGGATTTTTTTGGCCATTCCCTACCCCAGGACAGTTTTTGAGGGCATGAGTCATTTACAGCCCTGCAGTCCTTGTGAATATCAGTGACCATTAGCAGTGGATTTAAAGCTGCTGTTTGAGGAAACGGCCTTAAGGTGGCAGCATTTCTACGTTGCCAACTCTGCTTGCTAGGGAAACAGAACCTTGCTGCAAGTTGTGCTTTTAGGTTGCAGATTAGAGTGGAATGTGTCAGGACAAACCCCCATAAGTTTTAGCCTCCTTAATTCTTGTTTGTGTCTTTAAGTTTTCATTTTTATCAGAGCAAATTGGATTTTAAAATGTCTTTTGTTCTAGCTGCACAGAATCTTGTTCATGTACACATATACATATATCTATTGATCTTTGTGTCCTTTTCCATGTAGGTTATTGTAGAGTGTTGAATAGACCACTCTTGGTATTCCATAGGTCTTTGGGGATGATATATTTTATATGTATTAGTATATGTTTGTTAACCCCAATATCCTAACTTGTCCATTCCTCACACCTTTTCTTTGGCTTAACCATAAGTTTGTCTTCTCCATCTGAGATCGTCTTTCCCTATGGAAATATGTTCATTTTTATGAATTTTCAGATAACATAAGTGATATCGTAGAACATTTGTCTTTCGCAATCTGACTTACTTCACGTTGTGTGATTATCTCTAGGCTCATCCGTGGTGCTGCATATGCCATTCTTTTATTTTTTTTCGTGGCTAATATTCCATTCTGTACATATACCACTTCTGCTTTGTCCATTCATCTGTTTATGGAGCTTTTTTTTGCTTCCATGTCTTGGCTCTTTCAATATTGCTGCAGTGCACATTTGCCTGCCTCTGTCTTTCCGATTCTGGTGGTCTTAGGTTATAGGCCCAGAAGGTGCCCTGCCGCATCATACGGTAGCTCAATTTTTACCTTTTAAAGCAGCTGCATTCAGTTTTCATTAGTGCTGTTAGCACTTTACACCCCATCAGCAGCTAGAAGGTACACAGTTCCCTAAAACCTCTTCAGCATTTATAGTTTGTAGACTTTTTGCTGATGGTCATTTGACTGGTGTGAGCTGAAACCTTTGTGGACGTGGGATTTGCATGCAGCTAATAATTCCTTATACTGAACTATAGGCATGTCTTTTTTTTTCTTTTCCTTTTTTTTTAAAGAGTGAGTACAACTTCCCTCTCATATTGACTTCTTGAAAACTTTGTCATGTGTTGAAATTTCTTGCCTATTCCCTACCCCAGGACATTTTTTGAGGGCAGGTATCATTTACAGCCCCGCAGTCCTCGTGACTATTAAGCGACCATTAGCACTGTGTTTAAAGCTGCTGTTGTGGGAAACAGCCACAAGGCGGCAGCATTATTACGTTCTCAACTCTTGTTACTAGGGCAACAGAGTCTTCCTGGACGTCGTGTTCCTCGGTTGTAAATTAGAGTGGAATGTGCTGGGACAAGCCCCCAGAAGTTTATGTCTCCTTACTTATGTTCGTTTTTTAAATTTAATTTATCTTTCTCATCGGAGGAAATTTGATTAGAGTGTTGTGATTGTCTGGCTGTACAGAATCTGGTCAATGATTCATACATATGTCTGTTCATCTTCGGATCCTGTTACCATGTACGTTATTACAGAATGTTGAGTAGACCTCCCTTGGTATTTGGTAGGTGTTTTGTCATGATATATTTTATAGGTATTGGTGATTATATAATTCATATAGTTTATATGTTATATGTTTATATACATTTAACATACATTAGTATATGTATGCTACCCCCATAATCCTAATTTATCCATCCTCCCACCTTTCATTTTGGTTAACCATTAGTTTGTTTTATCAGTCTGTGAGTGTGTTTTTCTGTGGAAATATGTTCATTGGGAGCAATCTTAGGATGGATAACACGTATAAATGATATCATAGGATATTTGTCATTCCTTTTTGACTTACTTAACGTACTATGATTATTTCTAGGCTCATGTGTAGTCCTGAAAACGGCATTGTTCATTTTTTTCCCGAGGCTACTATTCCATTCGGTACGTACACCACTTCTTCTTTGTCCATTTATCTGTTGATGGACATTTTGTTTGCTTGCATGGCTTGGCTATTGTAAATATTGCTGCAGTGCATGTTTGCCTGTCTGTGCCTTTCCCATTCTGGTCTTCTTAGGGTATAGGCCCATTAGGGGATCGGCCGCATGATATGGTAGCTCAATTTTTACCTTTTAAACGCAGCTCCGTTCTGTTCTCATGATTAGCTGTTACCAGTTTACATCCAACCAACAGCATAGTGGGTATGCATTTCTCCCCCAACCCGTCAGCATGCATTGTTTGTAGACTTTGTACGGATGGCATTTTGAATATTGGGTGGTGAAATCTTTCTGTAGTTTGGATTTGCATCCAACCAATAATTCCTGATATTGAGCTTTTATCCATGTTCTTCTTTTTTTAAAACAACCGAGTGAGTAACACTTACCTCTTCAAATTGTTTTCTTGAAAAATTTTCCGTGTTGTGAACTTTCTTGGCCATTACCTACCCCAGGACATTTTTTGAGGACACGTGTCATTTACGGCCCTACAATTACTGTGAATCTCAAGTGACCCTTAGCCCTGTGTTTAAAGCTGCTGTTGTGGGAAACGGCCACAAGGCGGCAGCATTTCTCCATTCCCAGGTCTGGTTACTAGGGCAACAGAGCCTTCCTGAAAGTTGTGTTCCTAGGTTGTAAATTAGAATGGGATGTGCCAGGGAAAACCCCAATAACTTTATGTCTCATTAATTGTTGTTCGTGGTTTTAATTTTTTAAATTGGGGTAATGAGCAGAATAGTGTTTGTTCTGGGTGTGCACAATCAGGTTCAATTGAACATTATATATATCTACTCATGTACAGATCCTCTTCCCATGTAAATTACTATTATTTTTTTAAATAAATTTATTTTATTTATTTACTTATTTTTGGCTGAGTTGGATCTTCGTTGCTGCATGTGGGCTTTCTCCAGTTGCGGTGAGCGGGGGCTACTCTCCGTTGCGGTGCACCGGCTTCTCACTGCAGTGGCTTCTCTTGTTGCGGAGCACAGGCTCTAGGTGTGTGGGCTTCAGTAGTTGTGGTGCATGGGCTCAGTAGTTATGGCTCATGGGCTCCAGAGCGTAGGCTCATTAGTTGTGGTGCACGGGCTTAGTTGCTCTGCTGCATGTGGGACCTTCCCGAACCAGGGATCGAACCTGTGTCCCCTGCATTGGCAGGTGGATTCTTAACCACGGTGCCACCAGGCAAGCCCCCGTGTAAATTATTACAGAGCGTTCAGTAGACCTCCCTTGGTATATGGTCGGTCTTTTTGATACGTGTGTTTAATATGTATTTGTATACGTACGGTAACCCTAATCTTAATGTGTCCATTCCTCCCACCTTTCCTTTTAGATAACCATAGTTTGTTTTCTAAGTCTGTGAGAGTCTTTCTCTGTGGAAATATGTTCATACGTGTCAGTTGTTAGGTAACAGCTAGGAGTGATATCACAGGTTATTTGTCGGCTGCTTTCCGACTTACCTCATGTTCTGTGATTATCTCTAGGCTCATCTATGGTGCTGCAAAGAGCAGTGTTTCATCCTTTTCCATGGCGAATATTGCATTGTGTAGATGGACCACTTCTTCTTTGTGCATTCATCTGTGGATGGACATTTTGGTTACTTCCAAGTCTTGGCAATGCTAAATATTGATGCAGTGCAGGATTGCCAGCCTGTGTCTTTTGGATTCTGGTCTTCTCAGGGATTAGGCCCAGCAGTGGGCCTACTAGATCATATGGTGGTTCAAATTTTTCCCTTTCAACGCACCTCCATTCTGTTCTCACTACTGGCTGTTACCAGTTTACATGCCACCAGCAACTAGAGGGTACACAGTTCTCTAAAACCCCTTCAGAATTTATTGTTTGTAGACTTTTTACTGATGGCATTTTGAGTGTTGGGTGGTGATACCTTCTTGTAGGTTGGATTTGCATGCGTCTAATAATTCCCGATATTGAGCTTTCATCTACGTTTTTTTTTTAAGTAAAACATAGAAACTCACCTCTTCAAATTGTTTCCTTGAAAAATTTGCCATGTTCCCTGAATTCCTGTGGCCATTACCTGCACCAGGACATTTTTTGAGGGCAGGTGTCCTTTACAGCCCTGTAGTAATTGTGAATATCACATGACCATTAGTTCTGCATTTAAAGCTGCTGTTGCAGGAAACGGCCACAAGGGGGCAGCATTTCTATATTCCCAACTCTGGTTACTAGGGCAACACAGCCTTCCTGGAAGTCCTGTTTGTAGGTTGTAAAGTAGAGTGGAATGTGCCAGGACAAACCCCCAGAAACTATGTCTACTTATTTGTTGTTGATATTCTCAGTTTAATTTTCATTTTTCTCAGAGCAAATTTGATTGCAATGTTGTGTTTGTTCTAGGTGTACAGAATGTCTTTCATTGATTCATATATCTTTTCATGTTTGGATCCTGTTCCGTAGAGATTATTACAGAATGTTGTGTAGACCTCTCTTGGTATTCGGTATGTCTGATGATTATATATTTTATAAGTATTAGCATATGTCTGTTAAACCCAATATCCTCCGTTATACATTCCTCACACCTTTCCGTTTGGTTAAGCACAAGCTTGTTTTCTGAACACGTGAGTGTCCTTCTCTGTGGAAATAGGTTCATTCCTATCAATTTTTACATAAGACCTATACGTGATATCATAGGATACGTGTCTCTCGCTTTCTGACTTACTTCAAGTTGTGTGATTGTCTGTAGCCTCGTCTATGGTGCTGCAAACGGCATTGTTTCATTCTTTTCTGTGTCTAATATTGCATTGTGTACATGGACCACTTTTTCGTCCATTCATCTGATGATGGACATTTTTGTTGCTTCCATGTCTTGGCTATTGTAAATACTGCTGCAATACACGATGTTCCATCCTGTGTCTTTTTGATTCTGGCTTTCACAGGTGACAGGCCCAATAGCGGGCCTTCCGGATCATATGGGGACTCAATTTTTACCTTTCAACGCACTGCCATTCTGTTCCTATTATTGGCGGTGACCAGTTTACATCCCACTTAGACCGAGAGGTTACGCTATTCTCCACAACTTCTTCAACATCTATTGTTTGTTGACGTTTTGCTGATGGTCATTCTGACTGGTGTGAGGTGATACGTTTGTGTAGATTGGATTTGCATGCGTCTAATAATTCCTGATGTTTTGCGTGGATCAATGTCCTTTTCATTTTTTTTTAAGATTCAGCTAAACTTACAACTTCAAATTTCCTTCTTGAAAAATTTGCCGCGTTTGGATTTTTTTGGCCATTCCCTACCCCAGGACAGTTTTTGAGGGCATGAGTCATTTACAGCCCTGCAGTCCTTGTGAATATCAGTGACCATTAGCAGTGGATTTAAAGCTGCTGTTTGAGGAAACGGCCTTAAGGTGGCAGCATTTCTACGTTGCCAACTCTGCTTGCTAGGGAAACAGAACCTTGCTGCAAGTTGTGCTTTTAGGTTGCAGATTAGAGTGGAATGTGTCAGGACAAACCCCCATGAGTTTTAACCTCCTTAATTCTTGTTTGTGTCTTTAAGTTTTCATTTTTATCAGAGCAAATTGGATTTTAAAATGTCTTTTGTTCTAGCTGCACAGAATCTTGTTCATGTACACATATACATATATCTATTGATCTTTGTGTCCTTTTCCATGTAGGTTATTGTAGAGTGTTGAATAGACCACTCTTGGTATTCCATAGGTCTTTGGGGATGATATATTTTATATGTATTAGTATATGTTTGTTAACCCCAATATCCTAATTTGTCCATTCCTCACACCTTTTCTTTGGCTTAACCATAAGTTTGTCTTCTCCATCTGAGATCGTCTTTCCCTATGGAAATATGTTCATTTTTATGAATTTTCAGATAACATAAGTGATATCGTAGAACATTTGTCTTTCGCAATCTGACTTACTTCACGTTGTGTGATTATCTCTAGGCTCATCCGTGGTGCTGCATATGCCATTCTTTTATTTTTTTTCGTGGCTAATATTCCATTCTCTACATATACCACTTCTTCTTTGTCCATTCATCTGTTTATGGAGCTTTTTTTTGCTTCCATGTCTTGGCTCTTTCAATATTGCTGCAGTGCACATTTGCCTGTCTCTGTCTTTCCGATTCTGGTGGTCTTAGGTTATAGGCCCAGAAGGTGCCCTGCCGCATCATACGGTAGCTCAATTTTTACCTTTTAAAGCAGCTGCATTCAGTTTTCATTAGTGCTGTTAGCACTTTACACCCCATCAGCAGCTAGAAGGTACACAGTTCCCTAAAACCTCTTCAGCATTTATAGTTTGTAGACTTTTTGCTGATGGTCATTTGACTGGTGTGAGTTGAAACATTTGTGGACGTGGGATGTGCATGCAGCTAATAATTCCTTATATTGAGCTATAGGCATGTCTTTTTTTTTCTTTTCCTTTTTTTTTTAAAGAGTGAGTACAACTTCCCTCTCATATTGACTTCTTGAAAACTTTGTCATGTGTTGAAATTTCTTGCCTATTCCCTACCCCAGGACATTTTTTGAGGGCAGGTATCATTTACAGCCCCGCAGTCCTCGTGACTATTAAGCGACCATTAGCACTGTGTTTAAAGCTGCTGTTGTGGGAAACGGCCACAAGGCGGCAGCATTTCTCCATTCCCAAGTCTGGTTACTAGGGCAGCAGAGCCTTCCTGAAAGTTGTGTTCCTAGGTTGTAAATTAGAATGGGATGTGCCAGGGAAAACCCCAATAACTTTATGTCTCATTAATTGTTGTTCGTGGTTTTAATTTTTTAAATTGGGGTAATGAGCAGAATAGTGTTTGTTCTGGGTGTGCACAATCAGGTTCAATTGAACATTATATATATCTACTCATGTACAGATCCTCTTCCCATGTAAATTACTATTATATTTTTAAATAAATTTATTTTATTTATTTATTTATTTTTGGCTGAGTTGGATCTTCGTTGCTGCATGTGGGCTTTCTCCAGTTGCGGTGAGCGGGGGCTACTCTCCGTTGCGGTGCACCGGCTTCTCACTGCAGTGGCTTCTCTTGTTGCGGAGCACGGGCTCTAGGCGTGTGGGCTTCAGTAGTTGTGGTGCATGGGCTCAGTAGTTATGGCTCATGGGCTCCAGAGCGTAGGCTCATTAGTTGTGGTGCACGGGCTTAGTTGCTCTGCTGCATGTGGGACCTTCCCGAACCAGGGATCGAACCTGTGTCCCCTGCATTGGCAGGTGGATTCTTAACCACGGTGCCACCAGGCAAGCCCCCGTGTAAATTATTACAGAGCGTTCAGTAGACCTCCCTTGGTATATGGTCGGTCTTTTTGATACGTGTGTTTAATATGTATTTGTATACGTACGGTAACCCTAATCTTAATGTATCCATTCCTCCCACCTTTCCTTTTAGATAACCATAGTTTGTTTTCTAAGTCTGTGAGAGTCTTTCTCTGTGGAAATATGTTCATACGTGTCAGTTGTTAGGTAACAGCTAGGAGTGGTATCACAGGTTATTTGTCGGCTGCTTTCCGACTTACCTCATGTTCTGTGATTATCTCTAGGCTCATCTATGGTGCTGCAAAGAGCAGTGTTTCATCCTTTTCCATGGCGAATATTGCATTGTGTAGATGGACCACTTCTTCTTTGTGCATTCATTTGTGGATGGACATTTTGGTTACTTCCAAGTCTTGGCAATGCTAAATATTGATGCAGTGCAGGATTGCCAGCCTGTGTCTTTTGGATTCTGGTCTTCTCAGGGATTAGGCCCAGCAGTGGGCCTACTAGATCATATGGTGGTTCAAATTTTTCCCTTTCAACGCACCTCCATTCTGCTCTCACTACTGGCTGTTACCAGTTTACATGCCACCAGCAACTAGAGGGTACACAGTTCTCTAAAACCCCTTCAGAATTTATTGTTTGTAGACTTTTTACTGATGGCATTTTGAGTGTTGGGTGGTGATACCTTCTTGTAGGTTGGATTTGCATGCGTCTAATAATTCCCGATATTGAGCTTTCATCTACGTTTTTTTTTAAGTAAAACAGAGAAACTCACCTCTTCAAATTGTTTCCTTGAAAAATTTGCCATGTTCCCTGAATTCCTGTGGCCATTACCTGCACCAGGACATTTTTTGAGGGCAGGTGTCCTTTACAGCCCTGTAGTAATTGTGAATATCACATGACCATTAGTTCTGCATTTAAAGCTGCTGTTGCAGGAAACGGCCACAAGGGGGCAGCATTTCTATATTCCCAACTCTGGTTACTAGGGCAACACAGCCTTCCTGGAAGTCCTGTTTGTAGGTTGTAAAGTAGAGTGGAATGTGCCAGGACAAACCCCCAGAAACTATGTCTACTTATTTGTTGTTGATATTCTCAGTTTAATTTTCATTTTTCTCAGAGCAAATTTGATTGCAATGTTGTG